>NC_142933.1:104320676-104328176 GCF_046866305.1 Octopus bimaculoides
TGACCAACACTTCAACGCCAAACACGAAGGGTGCGTTGTCAGGGCTAGGATGCGTGCTCTAAGAAACGAAGGTGTTGGAGCCGCACGAGAGGCCCGGGTGGCGGAGGCGCAACAGGGCAACAAAGCCACCATTCGGTCTCTGGTGGACGAACAGGGGCGCGAACTGCTCGAGCCAAGCAAAATGTGTGAGGCCTTTCAGCGGCACTTTGCTCGACTGTTTGGGACGAATGGCGAGCGAGAACGCAGGGTGGACTTCAGTGCCTACCTGCACAGCCTGCCACGACTCTCGGCAAGAGAGGCGGAGTGCTGCGAAGGTGCCATCACGGCGGCGGAAGTGAGGGACGCGATGGCGGGATGCTCGAGGGACAAATCTCCGGGTTTGGATGGTCTGCCCTACGAGCTTTACAACTGTAAGCCAGACTTGTTTGGAGACGTCTTGGCGGCCGTGTACTGCAACTGGCAGCAAAACGGGAGCATTCCCGGTTTTGTGAGTCGAGGAGCCGTAACGCTGCTGAAGAAAGATCCAAACAAGGGGGACGTCATAGATAACTTTAGGCCCATCACTCTGCTCAATGCAGACTTGAAAATTTTGGCCAAGGTGTTAGCCAAGCGGTTGGCGCTTGTCATCGAGAAACTGATCGGCAAGGCGCAAACGTGCGCGGTGCCGGGCAGGAGCATCCATGACAACCTCCATCTGATGCGCTACATCATAGAGAGGGTAGTTAAGGAACCTGGCATGGGTGGGGCCCTGATCAATTTAGATCAATCGAAAGCTTTCGATAGGGTAGACCATCAATACTTGGAGGCTGTCCTCATAGCAGCCGGCTTCGGTCCCATTTTCCGCGGCTGGATTGCTGCCTTGTACAGAGGCATCCGTTCGGTAGTTCGCGTCAATGGGCATCTATCAAGACCCTTCGACATTGCACGTTCGGTCCGTCAGGGATGCCCCCTCTCGTCGCTTCTGTACGTGTTGACTCTCGAGCCACTACTGCGGAAGCTGGCGACGCTGAGGGGCATCCCGCGAGAGTTGGGATGCGGGACGAGCGTGTCGTCATACGCGGACGACGTCACCGTCATAGTGTCTAGCCAAAAGCACATCGAGCTTGTCGGCGAGACACTGAGAGAATACGAAGCGGTAACGGGAGCGAAAATCAACCGGGATAAGTCAGTGGGCTTGCGGCTCGGCACCTGGAGAAGCAACCCCATGCCGTCAAGTAGCGCCTCCGTCGTGGGACGTTGGACTGACGGTCCGGTTGAGATGCTCGGGGTCTGGTTTGGTCCAGACCTCCAAACGGAGAAGAACTGGGACGAGATAACGAGAAGGGTGGCCACTCTAGCCCGGCAATGGGCCGAGAGGAAGCTTTCCCTGAAAGGTCGGGCGGAGGTGGCGAACACGTACATCGCGTCCGTCATCTACTACCGCCTGACCGTCGTTCCTTGTCCCGACCCTACCATCACCAAACTGGAGCGCATCCTCTTCCGCTTCTTGTGGAAAGGAAGCGTTCCGATGGTTAGGCGATCCGTTTGCTGCCAACACCCGTTAAAAGGAGGACTGGGCATGCCGTGGTTGATGATGCGCAGACACGCGCTGAGACTGCGACATCTCCGGCTCTACGTAGACAGCGGTGAACAGGTGTGGTCGCCGTTTGTGCGGCGCGCTTTCCCGCAGCTCGTCTCCATGACCGAACTGCAGTCATGGATCAAGAAGAGGCCGAGGAAGGGCGAATGGCACCGCGAGTGTCGCGCTGCTCTTCGGCAACTCCAACAACCCGGGTCAACCTTGAGCGACTGCATCACAACTAACGCATTCTATAGTGGATTAGTGGAGGGAAGGTACGACGACGATCTCGGGGCGAACCTGGGCGTCGACGAGGAATACCTGACCCGCCTGTTTAAGACGACCTTCGGGCCGGGACCTATGGACAACTTCCAGAGATCCCTGGCCTGGCAGTGCTATCGAGAAGCACTACCCGTTCGGGATAAGCTCTACAGGCATGGCTCGAGAAACACGGGGCCGACCTGCCCGAGATGCCGGCAGAGCGACGAAACCGTTCTGCACGCACTCGTACAGTGTCCCACCATTTCCGAGCTGTGGGCTTACGTCGAACAACTGCTATCGCGTGTGGGACGAGTCGGTCTATCAGCCGAGTCTATCGTGAATATTGTCGCGCCTCCTTCCTTTAAACGGGAAGGAAGAGCTATTTTCATCGTACTTGTGGCTATGGCGAAAGAATGTGTATGGTGGACGCGTCTGAAAGGTCTAGAGACAAAGACTTTCCTCTCTGGGCAATCTCTAATCAACTTCTTCAAGTATCACCTGAAGAGGAAGTTGAGAGTAGAAAGGGAAGTCTTGTCTAGTGAATGCTTCAAAAAAAGATGGGTGAATGTAGCAAGGATGGCACGTGTGAACGACGGAGCCATCTTGAGCATAACCCTATGAACAAGAAAAAAAAATAAAACAAAAAGGCAAAAGAGAGTCACTTACTGTTATAGTTTCTTCAATGAGAATATTGACCAAGGTTACCGTGGTCTTTTCCGTAGGCTTTTCCTTCCACGGCTAAACCTAAACTGTCCTCCCCTCTTTTTACACGAGAACATTACTGTGTGATACACGATCCCTATTGATCGGCCTTTCCTTTTCTTTTTTTTTCGATCCCTTTTGATCGAACTGCCCCTTTTTCCCTTCCTACGATCCCTTTTGATCGACACCACCAATTTTTTTTTTTTTTTTTTTTTTCCTTCCTTCCCCCTCCCAAAAAGAAAAGCTCTACATTGTATTTGTCCCATCTTCGTTGAGCCCTGTGTGGCTAATAAAAGAAATGTATCTCTATGGACAGACGGTAGACGTGTCGGCTCCGTAAGTTTTGCCTTTTTTATGTTTTAAAAAGTTTGTTTGTAAAGTTTATTTTATATAGAAAGTTGTATAACAACTTATAGACTCTCTGGTGCTAGTTTTTTTGCAACGGAAATCTGCTCTGTGTGGCACATTTCCAGGTTTTACGAATCAATTTCGGCTTTCTAGCCATTTTTATTTTGAGACGATGGCGTCTTGTAGCCATGAAAAATTTCGTCAAACGAACGCTGAATTTTGCAGTGTTTCGTTCGAAAAAGAATTTGCTAGTCTTCCTTCCTCGCAGTTAAACGAGAGAATGGAGAAAAAGAAAAAAGAATTCACACACACAGATGCAAGTGTTAACTTCAAAGTTAACACCGCCACCACCCCCAACAACAACAAAAGCAAAACTGTAACCAAAGTTACAAAACAGAACACAGACGATGTCTCCAAAGTATCTGACGTCAACACCAATTCTGCTGACGCCATTATCACCACCACCACCAACAACAACGACAACAACAGCAACAACAACAACAGCAGCAGCAGCAGCAACAGTTCAACTCAACCTTTGCTCTCTTCACCAGCAGCAAGTGAAAAAGAGGAAGGAAAAATGAATACAAGCCACAACACCACTGACACAGTCACAAATACCACATCTGCCACCAATACCAGTGCCAGCACCAGCAACAACAATAACAACAATAACAAAAACAAAAACTTTGCTGAAGCTTTGAAGCAAAGTGAAACTGTTGTGTCTTACACGACAAAGGAAATAATAGAAATGAGAAAATTAATCACTAAAGAAAGCGGTGAAATACACTTAAACATACCACAACACATATTAGAGGAAACAAGTAGAAAAACAATAATATATAAAATAATAAACACCAAAAGTAGAAGGCCGGAACAGGCCAGTATAGACAAGATCGAAAGATGCTTGAAATCAATTTGGGATAAAAAATCTTATATTACTTATTACAGATTTGCACAGGTACAGGTGATTTTTCGAAATGAAGAGTTGGCGAAGAGGTATTCAACGCTAACTCTTCACACACTTGAAATAACAATGTTACCCAGTTACCTTGGCCAAAAGGTAACAAAGGTAACAATAAAGCACGCACCTCCAACAATAGACACACTATGGTTGATATCAGCCATATGTGTCGACATGGACAACATAAACATACTTAAAATAAACGTTGGAGAAAGCAACTGGACGGGAAAAAACATACAAATCTTGTTCCACACAAACGAACAAGAAATTAAAAAAATCCCACCATACATCCGTTTGGCAACAAATCAAAAGTTACATATAGTGGTAGAGGGTAGGCGGCCTCGCTGTTACTTATGCGACAGTGAGACACACCTCAAAATGGAGTGTCCGACTGCCCGAAAAACACAACAACAAGAACTAACTAAACACATAAAAAAAGTCTTGCTGCTCACACCGCCATCCACACAAAAAACAACAAAAGCAACATTAACAACATCAACGAAAGAAAATACAACAAAAACCGCAAAATTAACAAACAAAGAAGACGAAAAAAGAAAACACAATACAAAATCTGATACCCATTCCCCCACATCACTTACACCACAACCAAAAATTCAACAACCAACAACAACAAAAACAGCAACACAACCACTTACACAAGCAAACACAGATCCATACAACATGCCCCTACCTCCTTCCGATTCCTCAGAGTTTTCATCTGAAGACGAGTCAAGTAATCAGGAATGGAAATTAGCCCAAAAAGGAAAGAGGAAGAGGAGCAAAAAAAGAAAAAACGAACAACAAAGCAGGGAGATTCACATCTCCCGAAAACACTCCCAACTCCTACATGATAGACACCCATAATAACACACCAAGAACAATGCTAACAGCAATAGGCACTACAAACACAGAGTTGATGAAATACATCAACTCTAAAACAAACATCACAAATAACGACATCAAAACAAACAACCACCCACGCACAACACCGTCAAAACACATTAAAATTTATCATGTAACACCAGCATTACACCACAAAATAAAATCCCTTTACCCCGACGCGGTAGGGGGATGTCAAAAATATCTGTGCAAGAAATTGTACAATAGACTCCTTGGTGAAAAATCCAAGGAGGAAACAAAACTTTCGAACGGTAAGTAACTCACCGTTACTTTTGTTTTGTGCTTTAAAGCACATATTTAAATAGAATCATGGCGAAGATTGGTTGTGTGAATGTGCGTGGTTTGGGGTCCCCTTGGAAACAAGGGTACCTCTTAAATGACATCAAGGCACACAATTTGGATATCATAGCCATTAGTGAGACCAGACTCCATGAACCGCGGGCCCTAAAGTCCATGTTTGGCGGACTGTTTAACATTTATTTTTCTCCCTGTCTACAGAGGATGGGCGGTAGTGGCACGGCGGCTCTTTTTCTCTTTTTCGCAAGTATCTGGATCTCCAAGTAAAGACGATATTTACGGACCCGGAGGGTAGACTGGTTGTCCAAGATGTGGACGGCAGCGATGGAGGCGCTTTTCGGTTGCTGGCAGTTTATGTGCCTCCTTTAACAGGTCGGTCGGACTTCTTTCGACGTCTAGAAGTATTCCTGGGAACGTCTCGTCCCTTACATTTAGTGGGGGATTGGAATGCTATCTTGGACACATATCTAGATAGGATAGTGTGTAGGACAAGAGATAGAGATAGTTTAGGATGTCCACAGTTTCACATAGTCAGCTACACGGATCACAAACTTGTGACGTGTACGCTAGACTTAGATAAGACACATAGACAGGGTCCCTGTTACTGGAAACTAAACGCGTCTTTCCCGCCGAGACAGGTTTTCAGAGACCGGATTAGCACGTTAGTAAAGAGGGCTTCGACGGGAACCATCATCAACAACAAATGGTGGTTTGCCTTCAAGAAAGCAGTAAGGGCGTAAGCAATAAGGTATAGCAGGGCACTAGCTGTAGAGAGGAACAGAGTAGAGGGGGAACTAGTGATAAAGTTAGAAGAGGCATTGCGAAGTGGCATCGCATCTGACGTTTTAGCGGCGAGGTTGGCCCTCGACCAACACATCAATGCTAAACACGAAGGGTGTGCTGTCAGGGCAAGGATGCGTACTCTGAGGAATGAAGGTGTTGGAGCCGCGCGAGAGGCCCGGGTGGCGTAGGCGCAGCGGAGTAACAGAGCCACCATCCGGTCTCTGGTAGACGAACAGGGGCGCGAATTGATCTAGCCGTGCAAGATGTGCCAGGCGTTTCAGCGGCATTTTGCCCGACTGTTCGGGAGGAGTGGCGAGCGAGAAGGCAGGGTGGACTTTAGTGCCTACCTGCACAGCTTGCCACGACTCTCGGCAAGAGAGGCGGAGTGCTGCGAAGAGGTCATCACGGCGGAGGAGGTGAGGGACGCGATGGCGGGTTGCTCGACGGACAAATCTCCGGGTTTGGATGGTCTGCCCTACGAGCTTTACAACTGTATGCCAGACTTGTTTGGAGACGTCTTGGCGGCCGTGTACTGCAACTGGCAGCAGAACGGGAGCATTCCCGGTTTTGTGAGTCGAAGAGCGGTAACGCTGCTGAAGAAAGATCCAAACAAGGGGGACGGCATATATAACTTTAGGCCTATCTCTCTGCTCAATGCAGACTTGAAAATTTTGGCCAAGGTGTTAGCCAAGCGGTTGGCCCTTGTCATCGAGAAACTGGTCGGCACGGAGCAGACGTGTGCCGTGCCGGGTCGGAGCATCCATGACAACCTCCATCTGATGCGCTACATCATAGAGAGGGTAGTTAAGAAACCTGGCATGGGTGGGGCCCTGATCAATTTGGATCAATCCAAAGCTTTCGATAGGGTAGACCATCGATACTTGGAGGCCGTCCTCGAAGCGGCCGGTTTCGGTCCAGTTTTCCGCGGCTGGATAGCTACCTTGTACACAGGCATCCGTTCGGTTGTTCGCGTCAATGGACGTCTATCGGGACCCTTCGACATTGCACGTTCTGTCCTTCAGGGATGCTCCCTGTCACCGCTCCTGTACGTATTGACTCTCGAGCCACTTCTTCGGAAGCTGGCGACCCTGAGGGGCATCCCGCGAGAACTGGGGTGTGGAACGAGCGTGTCGGCATATGCGGACGACGTCACCGTCATAGCGTCTAGCCACGAGCACATCGAGCCTGTCGGCGAGACGCTGAAAGACTACGAAGCGGTGACGGGAGCGAAAATCAACCGGGATAAGTCGGTGGGTTTGCTACTCGGCATATGGTGAAGCAAGCCCATACCGTCCGGCAGCGCCTCAGTAGTGGGACGCCGGACGGACGGTCCGGTCAAGTTGCTCGGAGTCTGGTTCGGTCTGTGGGACGAGATAACGAGTAGGGTGGCCACTCTCTGACGGCAATGGTCCGAGAGGAAGCTGTCCCTAAAAGGCCGGGCGGAGGTGGCGAACGCGTACATCGCGTCCGTCATCGAATACCGCCTGACCGTCGTGCCTTGTCCCGATCGTGCCATCACCGAAATGGAGCGCATCCTCTTCCGCTTTTTGTGGAAAGGAAGCGTTCCGATGGTGAGGCGATCCGTTTGTTGCCAACACCCACTGAAAGGAGGGCTGGGCATGCCGTGGTTGATGATGAGCAGACATGCGCTGAGACTGTGACATCTCCGGCTCTACGTAGACGACGGTGA
>NC_142933.1:104333176-104353176 GCF_046866305.1 Octopus bimaculoides
GTGAACCAACATTTTTTTTTTTTTTTGTTATTGCTCTGGCTTGATCACATAAACTCTGTTCCGTGAGTTTAAACAATCATCTTTCTCTGTATTGATCATATATACGATGTCGGTATACCCAAATATGTGCACCATTTTCGTTTACAGAGTTGCTCAGGTAGTAATATTCTATGACTACAGCAGCGACTTGTTTAATCCATCCACGCCGTGTGTGCTGGTCCATTGCTGGAAAGCGACAGGCTGGAATCGGGTTGGTGTCCCTGAGCCTGCAGAGTGCAACACTTTTATCATCAAAGGCTTCAGTTTCATTACCACCGTTATTCACAATATTTTGTTTTTTCATTGTCACTCATATGAGGCAGAGATTATCAGGTTGCGCAGTTAACAGTGCTTTTAGTGTGATGCCATCAAAGATGCACCGATGATCGGCACATGTAGAGATTCTAACAGCTTCCTTTCATTAATACTATTATCATCACTGATATTATTTTCATTTTTTTTTACTATTGCCATTGTTAATATTTCCTCTAATCTGACATGAGATTTTGCTAATTGACATTAACACTCTCGTGTTAGTACCTGTCTGCGGGACTTATCTGTTAGCCTAGACAATTCGATAAAGCACCGCTTCTATAATTATAAACAAATAAATGTAGTCAAACGAGACAAAGAAACAAGTAAAAAGCTAATACGCACACACATACACATGTTTATATATTTGTTTAATGCATTTGCGATCAATAATGACTCCTTTTTGTCATTTGCTTTTATTCAATTTATTTTTTATGTGTGAATTATTAATACGTTACTTAATCTTATTTCGAAATATAAAAAAGTATTCATGTAAAACTGGGGTGCGAACATATTTAATTAGTTTACGTACTTACGTGTTTTTGATGTGTACTTAACCGGATATAAGTCCAATAAGGACTTACTCGGATATAGTCCAACACTTTTAATTAGTATTATTTACTCGGGTGTAGTCCCATTATATGTCAGTGTGGCGAGTGTGTTATTATTATTATTATATATATGTATGTATAATGATTGAAGACGGTATATAACTAGGAGCATTATTTAGCACAACAATCGTTTCGGCTTCCTCCTGCACTCTTCACAAGTGGGTGTGGGACAATGTAACGACATCAGATGCAATGCACAGTGCATGGAGCCACATGAGGAAAGGTAACATGATTCAAAATTTATAAAATTTACATTTCGTTTTCGCTCCTAGTTATAAGCTAGTGGTGATTTGCTAATAGTCTACACACATTTTGGTGAAGTGAGGAATATTGCGGAAAGGAAGAAGTTGATGTATAAAAATTTAAAAGATCCAAAGAATTTAATGTAAATGGGGCTTGGGTTTATACGTGTGTGTGTGAGTGTGTGTGTGTGTGTGTGTGTGTGTGTGTGTGTGTGTGTGTGTGTGTGTGTGTGTGTGTGTATGTGTGTGTGTGTGTGTGTGTGTGCTTGTAAATCTGGGCTTGCCTGTGTGTCTGCCTGCTTTGTTTATTATGTAAGAGTGTAAATAGTTCCAAACATTTTTATGGAAAATTCATTGACCTAAAAGAGATCAACTGTGAATGCTGAATTCGGGTTGCAATGCTTGCATTCGACTTAATAGAAAATTACTTTGAATGATAAAAATAGTTGATTTCATATTTTTCAGATTTTCAGTATTTCAGATGTGCAAACGTTATATATTGTATACGAGCTATACAGAGATAAAATCAATTTCTGTATCACGTATTTGACACGTTATTCGTATATCAATTTATATTTTTTAATCATTCCCTTTAGAATTATTTGCAAAAAATTGTAGATTGTGTGCCTAGTATGCCTATGCCTTGCTACAGTGCGGAATTTCTCACTGAAATATTTATTTGAGTGAACCTATTCATGATAACCTTCGACTGAGAATTTAATATTAATTACAGGCAAATATATACCACTCGCCCAGTTTGTGCATTTATTAGATATGTTGCAAGCAGAAGATAAGTAGTGAATATGTTATTCGTTTTAAAGAGTATTCTGTGAACCAACATTTTTTTTTAGTGTGATGCCATATTATATAATATTTACCTAATTTCTATTTTAATGTGTGATGCTGATACCTTCGTTTAGATAGATATATATTTCATGAAACAAATAATAGCATCTCTCTTTCAACGTTATCACGACTGCAATCATACCGAGGTATTAACACCGACAATATTTTGAAACTTTAATAGTATTAATTGTTATTGTTCAGCACAATGCAAGAGATTCCAACTACTAAAAATAATTTTTAAAAATATAAATTTTAAAACTGATATCTTTAGATGGCTGACTGATAATGATTGACATATGTACTACGGTGTGTTTCAGGAAGACATGTTGATTGAAAGAGAAAAGAGTGTGAAGATTTCCCACTAGTACTAATGAAGGGCTTGGTCTCAACAAACACATGAATGACATCGATTTTTTTGCATAAACAAGCATTTATATTGTTCAATAAATTTCATGACGAAGATGATAATGACGACAATAATAACAATAGTAATAATGATGAAAACTTAGAATTATAATGAAAACTATGAAGATGTAGTATATGATAATTATGACGCCACTGATAATGCTGATGGTGAAAATAGAAACACCATTATTTTCAAAACGTTCGTGTTTGCCCACTGTCATATGTTAATAATGAGACAGAAGTTTCAAAAGAAACTATGAGGGACACACTTTTATCTCCTTCTGTAGGAGATATCGCAGGACAAGAAATAGTTTTACATTTCTCCCGATGATTTTATTCTGTTGAGAGTTTTAAGTTTGATTAGCAACTGTTTGGTATATATAGTAACATACAGAACGCTTCAGGGAAATTTTCTAAAACATGTTTTCAAAAGCCCAAAACGCTGAAACAGTCTGTATACATATTGCAACGCACAAACACTTAACCGTCACTTCATCAGATGAGATATTTACACATCATTTAGATCCGTAGATTCATGTTTTTCTACTCGGAATTTACTGGGGTAATTTTGGACGAACCAGTAATTATTTCTATGTATGTGTATTGGCTTGCCGCCATTCGTGCCTCATCTATGTATCTATCTGTCTAGCTAGCTACCTGTCTATATTACCGCCTGACCGTCGTGCCTTGTCCCGATGCCACCATCACGAAACTAGAACGCATACTTTTCCGCTTTCTGTGGAAGGGTAGCGTTCCGATGGTGAGGCGATCCATTTGCTGTCAACAACCGTTACGTGGAGGACTGGGGATGCCGTGGTTAATGATGCGCAGACATGCGCTGAGACTGCGGCATCTCTGGAACTTCATTGACGACGGTGAACAGGTGTGGGCGCCGTTTGTGAGGCACGCCTTCCCGCAGCTCGTCTCACTCACCGAACTGCAAACATGGATCAGGAAGAGACCGAAACTGGGCGAATGGCACCGCGAGTGTCGCCAAGCTCTACAACAGCTCTGCCGTCCGGGATCAAACTTGTGCAACTTCCAAACGACCAATGCGTTATATAGAGGACTAGTGGAGGGGAGGTCTGACGACACTCTCGGGGCAAACCTGGGTGTCGACGAGAAATTCTTAACCCGCCTTTTCAAGACGACGTTCGGGCCGGGGCCTATGGATAATTTCCAGAGATCCCTGGCTTGGCAATGCTATCGAGACGCACTACCAGTTCGAGAGAAGATCTACAGACACGGTTCGAAAACTACCGGACCGACCTGCCCGAGATGCGGTCAGAGCGACGAAACCATTCTGCACGCACTCGTGCAGTGTCCAGATATTTCAGAGCTGTGGACCTTCGTCGAACGGCTGTTGTCGCGTGTGGGACGAGCCCACTTATCAGCCGAGTCTATCGTGAATATTGTTCCGCCACCTTCCTTTAAACGGGAAGGAAAAACGGTTTTTGTAACACTGATAGCTATGGCAAAAGAATGCGTGTGGTGGACGCGTTTGAAAGGTCTACAAACAAACACTTTCCTCTCTGGTCAGTCCCTCGTCAACTTTTTCAAGTACCACTTGAAAAGGAGGATGAGGATAGAGAGGAAGGTGTTGTCGAATGAAAGTTTCAATAAAAAATGGGTAAATGTGGCAAGAATGGTAAGAATGAAAGACGACACCATTTTAAGCATAGACTTGTAACAAAAAGAGACAAAAAGAGAGAAGGTACTTACTTTCATGTACCTTTAAAAAAAAAAGCCTGAGGTGACCGTGGTCTTTTCCGTAGGCTTTTCTCTCCACGGATAAACCTAATCTGTTCCCCGTTTTTTACATCGACTGTGATACACGATCCCTATTGATCGCCCCCACCCCACTTTTTTTTTCTTCCCGCGATCCCTTTTGATCCAAATTATCCCCCCCCCCAAGAAAAGCTCTACTTTGTAATTTGTCCATTTTCTGTATTTAGCCCTGTGTGGCTATAATAAAAACATATATATCTATCTATCTATCTATCTATTAATTTGTCTATCTAACTATTTATCTATCTATCTATCTATCTATCTATCTATCTATCTCTTCTCACGGACGTGCTGTCACATCGGCTGCGAAGGTAAACGTTTATTTGACCATTTACTGTCCACATTTTGTTGGGATTTTTAAATAATTTTGTTGCGAAGCACCTAGGCTTCATTTGTGTGTATTTTCAAGGGCAGGAATTGACCCCCAGGGGCAGTTTCGGCCCTAGCAAAATACAAAAATTTCCTTCTTGACTTTGAAAAATGTCGAGAAACATAATTTTGGAACGCTTGTCTTGTTCTTTTGATAAGCATTTCCCGAGGCTTCAGATGCCAGAAGAGAAAAAAGAACACAATAGCGCGTGCTCATGCAGTGACAGGAACGCAGTTGCTGTAAACGTCACAAAGACTGTGAGTACAGCTACTAACAGCCCTCTCACCACCACCACCACCACCACCACCACCACCAACACCAACAACAAAAACAAAACTGTAACCAAGGTTACAAAACCATGCGTGAAAACCGTCACAAATGTCTCTGACGTAAGCACCACTGCTGCTGACGCCATCATCACCACCACCAACGACAACAACAACAACAACAACAACAGCAACAACAAGGAAGTAAAGTTATCGGCCGTCAGCAATGACACCATCACCTGTTCAACAAACTCTGCTGCCACTACCACCACCTTTGAACCAGGCAGTACATACACCAACATAAACAAAAATATCCAGAAGAACATGTCCGCCAGCACAACAAAAACAAATTTCGCAAATGCTCTAAAGGAAAAAAGAACAACAGTGACATTCACACAAAACAAATAAAAGACACAAAATCCCTTCTTACGAAAGAAGGAGATGATGTCAGAATAAACATCCCAAAAGATATTATAGAAATGAAAAACAAAAAGTGCATCATTTATAAACTGGTAAACACAAAAACCAGACGTGTAGAAAATGTTAGCACAGATAAAATTGAAGTTTGTCTTAGAAAAATTTGGCCTTATCAGAATCATGTCACCTGGGGAAGGAAATTTGGAACGGTGCAAGTAAGGTTTCTGGATGAAAATTTAGCTAAACAATTTTCGACACTCTCTCTCCGCACAGATGACTTGGTAATGATACCGAGTTATCTAGGACAGAGAGTGACCAAAGTTATGATAAAAAATGTGCCATCGGAGGTGGACACCCAATGGCTGATATCGGCCGTGTGCCTGGAAATGGAGGAGGCAAATATTTTGGAGATTACGGTCGGAGAGGAAAAGAACTGGGGAGGGAAAAATCTGGAAATCCTTCTCCACATCACGGAGGAGGCTTCACAGAAAATTCCTCCAAACATTAGATTGGCAGAGGACCACAAGCTGTATGTGGTGGTAGAGGGCAGGCGACCTCGCTGTTACCTATGCAACAGCGAAGCACATCTGAAAAAGGACTGCCCTCTGGCCGCTAAACAAAAACAACAACAACAACAACAACAACAACAACAACAACAACAACAGAAGCAACTACCAAATACCCCCAACAGAAAAACCTTACTACCAACACCACCAGCAACGCAAAAAACAACAACAGAAATATCAGCAATAACCACAACAGAAAAGACAACAGAAACTGCAAAAACAGAAGAAAAAAAAGAAAATTCCAAGACTGCCTCTCCCTCCCCCATATCACATACACCACACATAAATAACAAGCAGCCAACATCAATAAAAACAGCAACACAAACATTCACAGAAACACACACAGACGCACAAAATTTGCCGTTACCTCTTTCTGACTCCTCAGATCTCCCATCATCCGATGAAGAGAGTGGGGAGGAGTGGAAAATAGCTACGAAAGGAAAGAGGAAGCGCAGTAAGAAGAAAACAAAACAAAATGCAAACACAAACAAAGCAGGGAGATTCACATCTCCCGAAAATACTACTAACACCAATAGTAATATAAAAAAAACAATGCTAACAGCAATAGACAGTACAAACACAGAGTTGATGAATTACATCAACTCTAAAACAAACATCACAAATAACGATATCAAAACCAACAACCACCCACGTACAACACCGCCAAAACACATTAAAATTATTCATGTAACACCAGCATTACACAACACAATAAAATCCCTCTACCCCAACTCGGTAGGGGGATTCCAGAAATATTTGTGCAAGAAATTGTACAATAACCTCCTTGGTGAAAAATCCAAGGAGGAAACAAAACTTTCTAACGGCAAGTAACACTCTGTTCTTTTGTTTTGTGCTTTAAAGCACACGTATAAATAGAATCATGGTGAAGATTGGTTGTGTGAATGTGCGTGGCTTAGGGTCCCCTTGGAAACAAGGGTACCTCTTAAATGACATCAAGTCACACAATTTGGATATCATAGCCATTAGTGAGACCAGACTCCATGAACCGCGGGCCCTAAAGTCCATGTTTGGCGGACAGTTTAACATTTATTTTTCTCCCTGTCTGCCGAGGATGGGCGGTAGTGGCACGGCGGTTCTTTTTCGCAAGAGTCTGGATCTCCAAGTAAAGACGATATTTACGGACCCGGAGGGTAGACTGGTTGTCCTAGATGTGGACGGCAGCGATGGAGGCGCTTTTCGGTTGCTGGTAGTTTATGTGCCTCCTTTAACAGGTCGGTCAGACTTCTTTCGACGTCTAGAAGTATTCCTGGGAACGTCTCGTCCCTTACTTTTAGTGGGGGATTGGAATGCTACCTTGCACACGCATCTAGACTACGTGGGGAGTGACAAAACTAGAAGGGGATGCAAAGGCCTCATAGACCTGCTCAGACGCTTCCAGTTGTCTGACAGGTACCGACTCGACCACCCAAATGTGCCAACGTGGACTTGGAGCAACCGCATTGGGTCGTCGAGATCGTATCTAGATAGGATAGTGTGTAGGACAAGAGATAGAGATAGTTTAGGATGTCCACAGTTCCACATAGTCAGCTACACGGATCACAAACTTGTGACGTGTACGCTAGACTTAGATAAGGCACATAGGCAGGGTCCCGGTTACTGGAAACTAAACGCGTCTTTCCCGTCGAGACAGGTTTTCAGAGACCGGATTAGCACGTTAGTAAAGAGGGCTTTGACGGGAGCCATCGTCAACAACAAATGGTGGTTTGCCCTCAAGAGAGCAGTGAGGGCGGAAGCAATAAGGTATAGCAGGGCACTAGCTGTAGAGAGGAACAGAGAAGAGGGGGAGCTAGTGATAAAGTTAGAAGAGGCATTGCGAAGTGGCATCGCATCCGACGTTTTAGCGGCGAGGTTGGCCCTCGACCAACACTTCAATGCTAAACACGAAGGGTGTGCTGTCAGGGCAAGGATGCGTGCTCTGAGGAATGAAGGTGTTGGAGCCGCACGAGAGGCCCGGGTGGCGGAGGCGCAGCGGGGTAACAGAGCCACCATCCGGTCTCTGGTAGACGAACAGGGGCGCGAATTGCTCGAGCCGAGCAAGATGTGCGAGGCGTTTCAGCGGCATTTTGCCCGACTGTTCGGGAGGAGTGGCGAGCGAGAAGGCAGGGTGGACTTTAGTGCCTACCTGCACAGCTTGCCACGACTCTCGGCAAGAGAGGCGGAGTGCTGCGAAGGGGTCATCACGGCGGAGGAGGTGAGGGACGCGATGGCGGGTTGCTCGACGGACAAATCTCCGGGTTTGGATGGTCTGCCCTACGAGCTTTACAACTCTATGCCAGACTTGTTTGGAGAAGTCTTGGCGGTCGTGTACTGCAACTGGCAGCAGAACGGGAGCATTCCCGGTTTTGTGAGCCGAGGAGCGGTAACGCTGCTGAAGAAAGATCCAAACAAGGGGGACGCCATAGATAACTTTAGGCCCATCACTCTGCTCAATGCAGACATGAAAATTTTGGCCAAGGTGTTAGCCAAGCGGTTGGCGCTTGTCATCGAGAAACTGGTCGGCACGGAGCAGACGTGCGCCGTGCCGGGCCGGAGCATCCATGACAACCTCCATCTGATGCGCTACATCATAGAGAGGGTAGTTAAGGAATCTGGCATGGGTGGGGCCCTGATCAATTTGGATCAATCCAAAGCTTTCGATAGGGTAGACCATCGATACTTGGAGGCCGTCCTCGAAGCGGCCGGCTTCGGTCCCGTTTTCCGCGGCTGGATGGCTGCCTTGTACACAGGCATCCGTTCGGTTGTTCGCGTCAATGGACGTCTATCGGGACCCTTCGACATTGCACGTTCGGTTCGTCAGGGATGCCCCCTGTCGCCGCTCCTGTACGTATTGACTCTCGAGCCACTACTGCGGAAGCTGGCGACGCTGAGGGGCATCCCGCGAGAACTGGGGTGCGGGACGAGCGTGTCGGCATACGCGGACGACGTCACCGTCATAGCGTCTAGCCACGAGCACATCGAGCTTGTCGGCGAGACGCTGAAAGACTACGAAGCGGTGACGGGAGCGAAAATCAACCGGGATAAGTCGGTGGGTTTGCTGCTCGGCACCTGGAGAAGCAAGCCCATACCGTCCGGCAGCGCCTCAGTAGTGGGACGCTGGACGGACGGTCCGGTCAAGTTGCTCGGAGTCTGGTTCGGTCCGGACCTGCAAACGGAGAAGAACTGGGACGAGATAACGAGTAGGGTGGCCACTCTCTGCCGGCAATGGTCCGAGAGGAAGCTGTCCCTAAAAGGTCGGGCGGAGGTGGCGAACGCGTACATCGCGTCCGTCATCGAATACCGCCTGACCGTTGTGCCTTGTCCCGATCGCGCCATCACCGAAATGGAGCGCATCCTCTTCCGCTTTTTGTGGAAAGGAAGCGTTCCGATGGTGAGGCGATCCGTTTGTTGCCAACACCCGCTGAAAGGAGGGCTGGGCATGCCGTGGTTGATGATGCGCAGACATGCGCTGAGACTGCGACATCTCCGGCTCTACGTAGACGACGGTGAGCAGGTGTGGTCGCCGTTTGTGCGACGCGCTTTCCCGCAGCTCGTCTCCATGACCGAGCTGCAGTCGTGGATCAAAAAGAGGCCGAGGAATGGCGAATGGCACCGTGAGTGTCGCGTTGCTCTGCAACAACTTTGCCGTCCCGGGTCGACCTTGAGCGGCTGCATCACAACGAAGTCATTCTATAGGGGATTAGTGGAGGGCAGGTACGACGACGATCTCGGGGCGAACC
This sequence comes from Octopus bimaculoides, assembly GCF_046866305.1. Classification (NCBI taxonomy): domain Eukaryota; kingdom Metazoa; phylum Mollusca; class Cephalopoda; order Octopoda; family Octopodidae; genus Octopus; species Octopus bimaculoides. The sequence goes on from NC_142933.1 coordinate 104,342,776, forward strand.
TGGGCGTCGACGAGGAATACCTGACCCGCCTGTTCAGGACGACTTTCGGGCCGGGACCTATGGACAACTTCCAGAGATCCCTGGCCTGGCAGTGTTACCGAGAGGCGCTACCCGTTCGGGATAAGCTCTATAGACACGGCTCGCGAAATGTGGGGCCGACCTGCCCGAGATGCGGTCAGAGCGATGAAACCGTTCTGCACGCACTCGTGCGGTGTCCAACCATTTCGGAGCTGTGGGCTTATGTCGAACGACTGCTGTCGCGTGTGGGACGAGTCGGTTTATCAACCGAGTCTATCGTCAATATCGTCACGCCTCCTTCCTTTAAACGGGAAGGAAGAGCTGTATTTATCGTACTTGTGGCTATGGCCAAAGAATGCATCTGGTGGACGCGTCTGAAAGGATTAGAGACAAATACTTTCCTCTCTGGTCAATCTCTCATCAACTTTTTCAAGTATCACTTGAAAAGGAAGGTGAGAGTAGAGAGGCAAGTGTTGTCTAGCAAATGTTTCGAAAAAAGATGGATACATGTAGCAAGAATGGCACGTATAAATGACGAAGCCACCTTGACCATGATTCTATAAAACGTTTTAAAATTTTGTAAACAGAGAAATTTTATTTAACAAACTGTGACGCTAAAGACCGAGGTTACCGTGGTCTTTTCGTAGGTTTTTCTTTCCACGGATAACCTCCCCATTTATTGGGAATTTTTTGTATTATTTCGTATTTTTTGTAAATACCCCAAACGTTTTGCGATGTTTTTTTTTTTTTTTTTTTTTTTTTCATCGTTGTCCCCACTTTTGTTTTTTTTTTCTGCTTTGTTTTCGACCCCCTCGAAAAGAAAAACTCTACATTTGTATTTTGTCCCCTCTGTGTTGAGCCCTGTGTGGCTAATAAAGAAACCTATCTATCTATTAATTTGTCTATCTAACTATTTATCTATCTATCTATCTATCTCTTCTCACGGACGTGCTGTCACATCGGCTGCGAAGGTAAACGTTTATTTGACCATTTACTGTCCACATTTTGTTGGGATTTTTAAATAATTTTGTTGCGAAGCACCTAGGCTTCATTTGTGTGTATTTTCAAGGGCAGGAATTGACCCCCAGGGGCAGTTTCGGCCCTAGCAAAATACAAAAATTTCCTTCTTGACTTTGAAAAATGTCGAGAAACATAATTTTGGAACGCTTGTCTTGTTCTTTTGACAAGCATTTCCCGAGGCTTCAGATGCCAGAAGAGAAAAAAGAACACAATAGCGCGTGCTCATGCAGTGACAGGAACGCAGTTGCTGTAAACGTCACAAAGACTGTGAGTACAGCTACTAACAGCCCTCTCACCACCACCACCACCACTACCACCACCACCAACACCAACAACAAAAACAAAACTGTAACCAAGGTTACAAAACCATGCGTAAAAACCGTCACAAATGTCTCTGACGTAAGCACCATTGCTGCTGACGCCATCATCACCACCACCAACGACAACGACAACAACAACAACAACAACAACAACAACGACAACAACAACAACAACAGCAACAACAAGGAAGTAAAGTTATCGGCCGTCAGCAATGACACCATCACCTGTTCAACAAACTCTGCTGCCACTACCACCACCTTTGAACCAGGCAGTACATACACCAACATAAACAAAAATATCCAGAAGAACATGTCCGCCAGCACAACAAAAACAAATTTCGCAAATGCTCTAAAGGAAAAAAGAACAACAGTGACATTCACACAAAAACAAATAAAAGACACAAAATCCCTTCTTACGAAAGAAGGAGATGATGTCAGAATAAACATCCCAAAAGATATTATAGAAATGAAAAACAAAAAGTGCATCATTTATAAACTGGTAAACACAAAAACCAGACGTGTAGAAAATGTTAGCACAGATAAAATTGAAGTTTGTCTTAGAAAAATTTGGCCTTATCAGAATCATGTCACCTGGGGAAGGAAATTTGGAACGGTGCAAGTAAGGTTTCTGGATGAAAATTTAGCTAAACAATTTTCGACACTCTCTCTCCGCACAGATGACTTGGTAATGATACCGAGTTATCTAGGACAGAGAGTGACCAAAGTTATGATAAAAAATGTGCCATCGGAGGTGGACACCCAATGGCTGATATCGGCCGTGTGCCTGGAAATGGAGGAGGCAAATATTTTGGAGATTACGGTCGGAGAGGAAAAGAACTGGGGAGGGAAAAATCTGGAAATCCTTCTCCACATCACGGAGGAGGCTTCACAGAAAATTCCTCCAAACATTAGATTGGCAGAGGACCACAAGCTGTATGTGGTGGTAGAGGGCAGGCGACCTCGCTGTTACCTATGCAACAGCGAAGCACATCTGAAAAAGGACTGCCCTCTGGCCGCTAAACAAAAACAACAACAACAACAACAACAACAACAACAACAGAAGCAACTACCAAATACCCCCAACAGAAAAACCTTACTACCAACACCACCAGCAACGCAAAAAACAACAACAGAAATATCAGCAATAACCACAACAGAAAAGACAACAGAAACTGCAAAAACAGAAGAAAAAAAAGAAAATTCCAAGACTGCCTCTCCCTACCCCATATCACATACACCACACATAAATAACAAGCAGCCAACATCAATAAAAACAGCAACACAAACATTCACAGAAACACACACAGACGCACAAAATTTGCCGTTACCTCTTTCTGACTCCTCAGATCTCCCATCATCCGATGAAGAGAGTGGGGAGGAGTGGAAAATAGCTACGAAAGGAAAGAGGAAGCGCAGTAAGAAGAAAACAAAACAAAATGCAAACACAAACAAAGCAGGGAGATTCACATCTCCCGAAAATACTACTAACACCAATAGTAATATAAAAAAAACAATGCTAACAGCAATAGACAGTACAAACACAGAGTTGATGAATTACATCAACTCTAAAACAAACATCACAAATAACGATATCAAAACCAACAACCACCCACGTACAACACCGCCAAAACACATTAAAATTATTCATGTAACACCAGCATTACACAACACAATAAAATCCCTCTACCCCAACTCGGTAGGGGGATTCCAGAAATATTTGTGCAAGAAATTGTACAATAACCTCCTTGGTGAAAAATCCAAGGAGGAAACAAAACTTTCTAACGGCAAGTAACACTCTGTTCTTTTGTTTTGTGCTTTAAAGCACACGTATAAATAGAATCATGGTGAAGATTGGTTGTGTGAATGTGCGTGGCTTAGGGTCCCCTTGGAAACAAGGGTACCTCTTAAATGACATCAAGTCACACAATTTGGATATCATAGCCATTAGTGAGACCAGACTCCATGAACCGCGGGCCCTAAAGTCCATGTTTGGCGGACAGTTTAACATTTATTTTTCTCCCTGTCTGCCGAGGATGGGCGGTAGTGGCACGGCGGTTCTTTTTCGCAAGAGTCTGGATCTCCAAGTAAAGACGATATTTACGGACCCGGAGGGTAGACTGGTTGTCCTAGATGTGGACGGCAGCGATGGAGGCGCTTTTCGGTTGCTGGTAGTTTATGTGCCTCCTTTAACAGGTCGGTCAGACTTCTTTCGACGTCTAGAAGTATTCCTGGGAACGTCTCGTCCCTTACTTTTAGTGGGGGATTGGAATGCTACCTTGCACACGCATCTAGACTACGTGGGGAGTGACAAAACTAGAAGGGGATGCAAAGGCCTCATAGACCTGCTCAGACGCTTCCAGTTGTCTGACAGGTACCGACTCGACCACCCAAATGTGCCAACGTGGACTTGGAGCAACCGCATTGGGTCGTCGAGATCGTATCTAGATAGGATAGTGTGTAGGACAAGAGATAGAGATAGTTTAGGATGTCCACAGTTCCACATAGTCAGCTACACGGATCACAAACTTGTGACGTGTACGCTAGACTTAGATAAGGCACATAGGCAGGGTCCCGGTTACTGGAAACTAAACGCGTCTTTCCCGTCGAGACAGGTTTTCAGAGACCGGATTAGCACGTTAGTAAAGAGGGCTTTGACGGGAGCCATCGTCAACAACAAATGGTGGTTTGCCCTCAAGAGAGCAGTGAGGGCGGAAGCAATAAGGTATAGCAGGGCACTAGCTGTAGAGAGGAACAGAGAAGAGGGGGAGCTAGTGATAAAGTTAGAAGAGGCATTGCGAAGTGGCATCGCATCCGACGTTTTAGCGGCGAGGTTGGCCCTCGACCAACACTTCAATGCTAAACACGAAGGGTGTGCTGTCAGGGCAAGGATGCGTGCTCTGAGGAATGAAGGTGTTGGAGCCGCACGAGAGGCCCGGGTGGCGGAGGCGCAGCGGGGTAACAGAGCCACCATCCGGTCTCTGGTAGACGAACAGGGGCGCGAATTGCTCGAGCCGAGCAAGATGTGCGAGGCGTTTCAGCGGCATTTTGCCCGACTGTTCGGGAGGAGTGGCGAGCGAGAAGGCAGGGTGGACTTTAGTGCCTACCTGCACAGCTTGCCACGACTCTCGGCAAGAGAGGCGGAGTGCTGCGAAGGGGTCATCACGGCGGAGGAGGTGAGGGACGCGATGGCGGGTTGCTCGACGGACAAATCTCCGGGTTTGGATGGTCTGCCCTACGAGCTTTACAACTCTATGCCAGACTTGTTTGGAGAAGTCTTGGCGGTCGTGTACTGCAACTGGCAGCAGAACGGGAGCATTCCCGGTTTTGTGAGCCGAGGAGCGGTAACGCTGCTGAAGAAAGATCCAAACAAGGGGGACGCCATAGATAACTTTAGGCCCATCACTCTGCTCAATGCAGACATGAAAATTTTGGCCAAGGTGTTAGCCAAGCGGTTGGCGCTTGTCATCGAGAAACTGGTCGGCACGGAGCAGACGTGCGCCGTGCCGGGCCGGAGCATCCATGACAACCTCCATCTGATGCGCTACATCATAGAGAGGGTAGTTAAGGAATCTGGCATGGGTGGGGCCCTGATCAATTTGGATCAATCCAAAGCTTTCGATAGGGTAGACCATCGATACTTGGAGGCCGTCCTCGAAGCGGCCGGCTTCGGTCCCGTTTTCCGCGGCTGGATGGCTGCCTTGTACACAGGCATCCGTTCGGTTGTTCGCGTCAATGGACGTCTATCGGGACCCTTCGACATTGCACGTTCGGTTCGTCAGGGATGCCCCCTGTCGCCGCTCCTGTACGTATTGACTCTCGAGCCACTACTGCGGAAGCTGGCGACGCTGAGGGGCATCCCGCGAGAACTGGTGTGCGGGACGAGCGTGTCGGCATACGCGGACGACGTCACCGTCATAGCGTCTAGCCACGAGCACATCGAGCTTGTCGGCGAGACGCTGAAAGACTACGAAGCGGTGACGGGAGCGAAAATCAACCGGGATAAGTCGGTGGGTTTGCTGCTCGGCACCTGGAGAAGCAAGCCCATACCGTCCGGCAGCGCCTCAGTAGTGGGACGCTGGACGGACGGTCCGGTCAAGTTGCTCGGAGTCTGGTTCGGTCCGGACCTGCAAACGGAGAAGAACTGGGACGAGATAACGAGTAGGGTGGCCACTCTCTGCCGGCAATGGTCCGAGAGGAAGCTGTCCCTAAAAGGTCGGGCGGAGGTGGCGAACGCGTACATCGCGTCCGTCATCGAATACCGCCTGACCGTCGTGTCTTGTCCCGATCGCGCCATCACCGAAATGGAGCGCATCCTCTTCCGCTTTTTGTGGAAAGGAAGCGTTCCGATGGTGAGGCGATCCGTTTGTTGCCAACACCCGCTGAAAGGAGGGCTGGGCATGCCGTGGTTGATGATGCGCAGACATGCGCTGAGACTGCGACATCTCCGGCTCTACGTAGTCGACGGTGAGCAGGTGTGGTCGCCGTTTGTGCGACGCGCTTTCCCGCAGCTCGTCTCCATGACCGAGCTGCAGTCGTGGATCAAAAAGAGGCCGAGGAATGGCGAATGGCACCGTGAGTGTCGCGTTGCTCTGCAACAACTTTGCCGTCCCGCGTCGACCTTGAGCGGCTGCATCACAACGAAGTCATTCTATAGGGGATTAGTGGAGGGCAGGTACGACGACGATCTCGGGGCGAACCTGGGCGTCGACGAGGAATACCTGACCCGCCTGTTCAGGACGACTTTCGGGCCGGGACCTATGGACAACTTCCAGAGATCCCTGGCCTGGCAGTGTTACCGAGAGGCGCTACCCGTTCGGGATAAGCTCTATAGACACGGCTCGCGAAATGTGGGGCCGACCTGCCCGAGATGCGGTCAGAGCGATGAAACCGTTCTGCACGCACTCGTGCAGTGTCCAACCATTTCGGAGCTGTGGGCTTATGTCGAACGACTGCTGTCGCGTGTGGGACGAGTCGGTTTATCAACCGAGTCTATCGTCAATATCGTCACGCCTCCTTCCTTTAAACGGGAAGGAAGAGCTGTATTTATCGTACTTGTGGCTATGGCCAAAGAATGCATCTGGTGGACGCGTCTGAAAGGATTAGAGACAAATACTTTCCTCTCTGGTCAATCTCTCATCAACTTTTTCAAGTATCACTTGAAAAGGAAGGTGAGAGTAGAGAGGCAAGTGTTGTCTAGCAAATGTTTCGAAAAAAGATGGATACATGTAGCAAGAATGGCACGTATAAATGACGAAGCCACCTTGACCATGATTCTATAAAACGTTTTAAAATTTTGTAAACAGAGAAATTTTATTTAACAAACTGTGACGCTAAAGACCGAGGTTACCGTGGTCTTTTCGTAGGTTTTTCTTTCCACGGATAACCTCCCCATTTATTGGGAATTTTTTGTATTATTTCGTATTTTTTGTAAATACCCCAAACGTTTTGCGATGTTTTTTTTTTTTTTTTTTTTTCATCGTTGTCCCCACTTTTGTTTTTTTTTCTGCTTTGTTTTCGACCCCCTCGAAAAGAAAAACTCTACATTTGTATTTTGTCCCCTCTGTGTTGAGCCCTGTGTGGCTAATAAAGAAACCTATCTATCTATCTATCTATCTATCTATCTATCTATCTATCTATCTATCTATCTATTTATCTCTCTATGTATCTAGCTGTCTATTTATTTGTCTATCTATCTATCAATTTTTCTGTCTATTTATCTATGTAGCTATTTATTTATATATCTATTTGGGGGGAGAAATACAGATGTTCCTCCCTGTGCTGCTCATCTCTTATGCCCCTGCCGTAAAGCTTCACTTTCACACTCGCCAGCTTAATTTACTTCGTCCTTAGTCGAAAGACACCTGTTGTTAATGTCATGTTATTTTGTATGTGTATTCGTGTACCAATTCTCCGTTTTTTTTCTGTCCTTGTTTTCGTATATATTTGCTGCTTTCTTCCAAGGAACCTAGTGCATTTAGCTTAGTTTTCCTTTGGGGCCGGCCAGATTGGAGCAATTTCGAGTATAACCAGCCGAAATTGCAACGATAATCTGGAACTCGACTGTGGAAGAATACACTGAATGACCTGTCCTTGTTTCTTCTGGTTCCTTTTTTTATCATTAGTCTAGATGTCTTGTTGTCCCTTTTTTGTATCATCTGACTGTCTGGATGTTTTGCGTTCTTGTCCCATATTTTGTATTCCTTTTTAAATATATATGGCTGTGTACGTACACTTTGGCCTCTTATATACATATCTATCTATCTATCTATCTATCTATATATATATATATATATATATATATATATATATATATATAGATAGATAGATAGATAGATAGATAGATAGATAGATATCTTTTTATTATAGCCACACAGGGCTAAATACAGAAAATGGACAAATTACAAAGTAGAGCTTTTTTGTGGGGGGGGGGGTAATTTGGATCAAAAGGGATCGCGGGAAGAAAAGAAACAAAAAAAAAACGTGGGGGGGGGGGGGCGATCAATAGGGATCGTGTATCACAGTCGATGTAAAAAACGGGGAACAGATTAGGTTTATCCGTGGAGAGAAAAGCCTACGGAAAAGACCACGGTCACCTCAGGCTTTTTTTTTTAAAGGTACATGAAAGTAAGTACCTTCTCTCTTTTTGTCTCTTTTTGTTACAAGTCTATGCTTAAAATGGTGTCGTCTTTCATTCTTACCATTCTTGCCATATTTACCCATTTTTTATTGAAACTTTCATTCGACAACACTTTCCTCTCTATCCTCATCCTCCTTTTCAAGTGGTACTTGAAAAAGTTGACGAGGGACTGACCAGAGAGGAAAGTGTTTGTTTGTAGACCTTTCAAACGCGTCCACCACACGCATTCTTTTGCCATAGCTGTCAGTGTTACAAAAACCGTTTTTCCTTCCCGTTTAAAGGAAGGTGGCGGAACAATATTCACGATAGACTCGGCTGATAAGTGGGCTCGTCCCACACGCGACAACAGCCGTTCGACGAAGGTCCACAGCTCTGAAATATCTGGACACTACACGAGTGCATGCAGAACGGTTTCGTCGCTCTGACCGCATCTCGGGCAGGTCGGTCCGGTGTTTTTCGAACCGTGTCTGTAGATCTTCAGATAGATAGATATATAGATAGATATATAAATAGAGAGAGAGACATAGATAGATAGATAGATAGATAGATAGATAGATAGATAGATAGATAGATATTCACAATTCCCCGATAAAGAACAGTTTCCTGATAACCAATCACACGAATATTTCTACAATTTTTACAACACGATATGTTTCCATAACGTTGTTGATATTTGGAACATTCGGTAATTTAGCCGTTATTGCAATATTTTGCAGGAGATAAATGTGTCTGTCTAAAGTTCCGCCATATCTGATTTATTTAGGCTCCGTAGGATTGTGCATAATCTGAGTAGGTTTCCCCAAGATATGTATATTAAACGCTTATTTATCAAAACGTGAACTCAGTCACAGCGATGGCTGAATTTATTTTTGACAGAATGGCTTTCTCTCTTGACATGTATTCCTCGCGGTTAATGGCAGTTATATCGCTTGAACGTTTGATAGCAATTTATGCTTCGTTTTCGCAACCGCATTTCACTAAAACTTTAAAAACTATTCACAGTTATGTTTGTTCTTCTGATTTCTATTTCTATAACGAAGATATTAATTGCACTACTGGAAAAAAAAAGCAGAGTATAATTTTCGCTCTGAATTGATAATGTATTCATTCTTACCAGCATGGATTTTAATCGCCAGATCTTTCGAATTGATTCGTAAGTTACTCCAACAATAAAAATCTGGCCAACACTCTCAAAGCAATGTCTCAGAACGAAGGATGACCACAATTAGCGTTGTAATTGCTGTCAATATCTTATTTCTTCTCACAACATTCCCTTTATCAATTTATTTCTTTGTATTATCGAACAGAAAAAGAGAATTTCACAAATTTTGGACACCTTTATTCTGTTGAGAGCTTTGGCCCTCATAAACAACTTCTTCAATTTTATTTATTATATGATTACAAGCAGAGCGTTTAGAGAAAAATCCTATAAAGCATGCCTTCGAGGACCTCCAGTGATGAGACAGACGCTCTATACATGAATGAAAGAAGTAATTAATATATACTTCATTATAAAAGGTCAGTAATTACTTACACGATATTTGCATCTACAGATAAAGATTTTTCTACATGTAAGTGTGCAATTACTTGCAAAACCCAGTATGCTAACCATCAATGTATGAATGTATGTATGTGTATATGTGTAAATACACACACACACACACACACACACACACACACACACACACACACACACATATATATATATATATATATATATATGGTGAGAGGGATAACTCCCTATATATATATATATATAGATATAGATATATATGTACATAGAGACTGCACTAAGGAAAATCAGACAGGAATGACAGAATGATAGGGCAAAAGTGGCACAAGAAGCATCTGAGAGAAATGATGCCATGGGTCTGATTTTCCTTAGAGCAGTCTGCACTTTCCCTTTCAGATATCTGTAAGCTTCGTTTGAGTTGGGGTTCAAGAACTAAGAAACAAGTGTGTTGACTAAGATTTGATTTTCTAACAGTGGATCCATGAATTTCTCTTGATCGTTCTGAGAACCATTCACTGCACTGACGTAATTTGAATCCCACTGACGAATCTATTTTGTTTTGAATTCTTCCCATAGATAGTCTGTGTCAAGATGGATACTTTCTATAGCATTGTGAAATCTTTGCAAGTTGCTCGATAATTTAAAGTTTGCAACATTTAACTTTCGGGGACCAGACTATCGAATTTTACACATTATCGAAAAATCTATTTCTCCATGCACTAGACGTGGCCCGAACGCTAGCAATGACTTTCATATCACGTTTTCTGATCAAAATATAACGTATGAGATGCCATTGCTTAGATCGTGGGTACATCCAGGGGGTTTTATATGTATTTTTTTAGCTTAAACAGAGTGTTGGTAACAACGAAATTATTCTCAGTACAACACTTCAA
>NC_142933.1:104355676-104368176 GCF_046866305.1 Octopus bimaculoides
AACAACTCCTACATTGTTGCTCTCATGTAAATTAGATAGATAGACAGACAGACAAAGAGACAGACAGACATACATACAGACAGATACATTGATAGATAGACAGACAGACAGACATATATAAGGATGTGTATATTGATCGAGAAATATATATTGTATTATTCTCGCAATATAAATTCATAAATAACAGTTGGTTAACATTGCATTCAATCTTACACAGTTCCAACGGAATTATTATAATATTATGCAAGCATCAACATGGATATATACAACTCCCAAATGTTCAACTCTAAATTGATGTCGAATCATACAAACATTTCTACAATTCTTTCTATACGGTATATTTCCGTAACATTACTGACATTAGGAACTTTCAATAATTTAGCTGTTATTGCAATATTCTGCAGAAAGGAAATGCGTCAATACAAAGCTGCCCCTTATTTTATTTGCTTGGGGTTTGTAGATTTGAGCATAGTCTTGATAGGTTCCATCAGATATATCAGTTATAGTTTTATTCGTCAAAATATCACCTCAGCCAACGTGATGTTTGATTATCCAATTTTGGACAGATTTGTTTTCTCTCTAGATATGTATTCCTCGTGGTTAGTGGTGGTTATATCGCTGGAACGTTTGATAGCAATTTACACTCCATTTTTCCAGTTACGCTTCACTAATACTTACAAACCGTACGCTGTTATGTTTACTCTTCTGATTTGTATTTCTATAACGAACTTATTAATTGCATTACTGGAAAATAATATAGCGCATAATTTTCGCATATCATTCTTTTTGTATTCATTCATGCCAGCGGGATTTTTATTCGCCAGTTCTGTTGCTTTAATATATAAGTTGCTCAAACGACCAAATCTCGGTCAACAGATTCAACACAACATCTTAACACAGAGAATGACAACAATTCGTGTTGTAATTGCCATGAACGTTCTATTTCTTCTGACAACATTCCCTTTATCAATTTGTTTCTTTGTAATAACGCAGAATAGTAAAAAATTTTACATAAATTTCGACACTCTTGTCCTGTTGAGTACTTTTGCGCTGATTAACAACTGTTTCAACTTCGTTTGTAATATGATTACAAACAGAGCGTTTCGAGAAAATTTCAAAAGAACATTCTTCTTAAGGCCTTCAGTGGTCAGACAGAATCTATATATATTGCACGACAGAAATAATTAAACTTTATTCCATAAGGTAAGTAGACATTCGCATAATATTTGCATCTACAGTTATATGTCTTTTTGCACTTTCTAATTACATATGCAATTGTCTTCGTTCCAGCACACGATCTCAGATCAGGTCACTTGCTATGCAAGTACATCTCCGTAATTACATAGACTTATATGTAAACATGTGATATGTTTATTTTTGTAGGTGTGTAATTCCTTTGTAAGCTCCTATATTTCTTAAAAACATCAACCTACGTATGTATCTTGCGTAACTTTATCCATCTACCTACGTATCTATATATTTGAATGCATATATATATATATATATATATATATATATATATATACGTGTGTGCGTGTGTGTGTGTGGATGTATGTATATATCTATGAGTGTGTGTGTACGTGTGTGAGTGTGTGTATATGTGTGTTTGTGCATATGTATCTATGTGTGTGTACGCGTGTGTATGTAGATGCTTATATATAAATATGTGGGTGTGTGTGTGTGTGTGTCTGTAAATAGTTGGAATTTACAAAAAAAACTAAGATGAAGACATGTGTATAAAAAACACACAGATATATTAGTTTAACGCTCGGGAAGGTGAGGAATTTTTTTTTACAATTCGAGCCTACGCTCTTCAACAGAAAGGGGCACGAGAAAATAAACAGAGAGAGAATACAAAAAGAAAGCTTTAGTAGCTAGCGGTCAATCATGGCGATGGCCAGACAGAGGTTGTCAGACAGTAGTGCTATGAAGAAGGGGAGATAATATACACAGATTTATACACTCACACACATAAACATATATTTTAACTATTTTACAATCAATTCATCTATCCTTCCATCTTTCTACCTATGTACTCTGTAACATTTACAATACATCTACTCAACTCAGGCACATCGATGACACTGTTCGTATTTGTCACAACCGAAATCATATATATTACATATGCGTACATAGGCCTGTGTCTTCTTTTCTTTACTATTTTATAGTGTGTTCATGCTTTTGTAAATGCAATCAACTTCTTTCAAATTCATACCTGCAATAAAGAATTCGCATTGAATATGCGATGGAAGTCTAAACGATGAAGGGCTTCCGAAATTTGACTGCTGGATATAATTACATTATTTACATTTGACGGACATTTGTCCTCATCTTCTTTTTTGTTAACACAGCATTTCGGCTGATATACCCTCTAGCATTCATCAGGTGTCTTGGGGAAATTTCGAACCTGGTTTTTCGTTCCTAAGGTATTTTTCGGTGTTATTATTATTATTATTATTATTATTATTATTATTATTATTGTTATTATTATTATTATTATTATTATTATTATTATTATTATTATTATTATTATTATTATTATTATTATTATTATTATTATTATTATTATTATTATTATTCAGTAGTTTTATTTTTATAACGTGCTTTCACTTCACTACCGAGCGCAGCTCTGTGCGCCTTGGGTATGTGCTGTGGTTTGCTGTGGTGCTCTTATGTTTACTGTATTGAAAGTGTTTTGCGTAGAATGTGTGCAGTACCCAGTAGTGCAATTTTCTGTATGTTATATATATTTGTAAGTCCTGGTGTTTTTGTTATGTATTTGTCTGAATATTTTTTTATTATACCTAAGGCACCTACTATGATAGGAATTGTTTCTGTTTTTAGATTCCACATTCGAGTTATCTCTATTTCCAGGTCTTTGTATTTTGAAAGTTTTTCCATTTCTTTTAGAGAAACGTTGTTATCTGCTGGTATTGAAACATCAATTAGAAGGCATTTTTTTCCTTCATGATCTTTGACAACTATATCTGGTCTATTTGCCTTAATTTCTCTATCTGTGTGTATTGGCATATCCCAGAGTATGGTTGCTTTCTCGTTTTCTGTGACCTTTTCTGGTGTGTGTTTATACCATCTTTTTTCTGTTGCTATTCCATAATGTTGGCATAGCTTCCAGTGTATATAGGTCCCAGCTCTGTCGTGTCTGTGAATATATTCCTTCTTAGCCAGGACTGGGCAGCCAGAGATAATATGATTTATTGTTTCTTGTCGATCTCCACATATTCTACAGCTACTTGTTATATTTCTTTTCATTATGTGTTTTTGGTAATTTCTGGTGGGGAGGCTTTGGTCTTGTGCAGCAATTAAAAATCCTTCAGTCTCTGCTTTGAGTCCTGAGCTTCTCAGCCATTGCTGGGATTTTTCTCTGTCTATTTCTTTCGCATTTAGTTTAGCCCAGTATTTACCATGTAGGAGCTTTTCTTGCCATCGTTTTATCATGGTCCGTTGCTGTTCTAGTTTTAGTTTGGATTTCATTTGTTTTATAGCTTTTGTTGTTTCTTCTTCTTCTTCTTCGTATTTATTAGGTATTATTATTATTATTATTATTATTATTATTATTATTATTATTATTATTATTATTATTATTATTATAATATTAACATCGAGAATGAGAACTCAGATTCCAAATTCCCCCAAGACAACCGATGAAGGCTGGAGGGTATACAAGAGAAACATTTTGTTAAGAACAAACAAGATGAGTACAAATATCCGTCAGATGTAAAGAATGTACATAATTCTTCATCTTTTGAATATGGAACTGGATATAATTGTCATTACCTTCACATGAATGATAAATCACATACAAGTTTCAGATGTGTATCCAATAAATGTTATGTACATGTTATAGAGAATACAATATAAAAATATGCTTTTCTACGCTAGGCTTAAGTCCCGAAATTTTTGAGGCCGGGGTTCACTCGATTAGAGCTCCCCCAATACGGAGCTGGTACTTAATTTATCGACCCTGAGAGAATGAAAAACAAAGTCGACCTCGGCAGAATTTAGACTCAGACAGACGAAATTCCGCTGAGTATTTTACCCAGCTTGCTAACGTTTTTGACAGCACGTAGTGTTATAATAGGAATATTAAGTACACAATTCTTTCAAACCATTTCATTTTTGAAAACATACATTACATGATTATTTGCAAGAAACTTTAGATCACGCGCCTAGCTTTTCTGTGCTTCGTAATCGGGTTAAATGTTTCATTAGAATAGTTATTTTAATGATGAAAAATATCTAAATACTTAACTACAAAATACTGGCAAAGATATTCCAGGTGAGCTGTAAAGCTTTTCGGTTGTTCTGAAATATGTTGCTAAATAATCAAACATTAAGAGACATTTTTTTTTCCTTTTCCAATTCATTGTAAAACTGGATATTCCATCTCGTATATTATTTATGTACTTTGGTTTATAATGTACAATAATAATTCCTTGGTTTCAGTTAGTGATTCTCGACCATTTCTTTCCCTGTGCACTATTTTAATCGGATGGACTCTGAGAATAATTGGCGAATATGGAAATTTGAATTCATGCCATTACCTATGAAAGATACTCATGGAAAATATGTGGAGATTTAATAGTCATTGGAATATTAACAAGAATGCAGGCCGGTTTCACAAAATGCCGTTGTTTCTTGTGTCTATCAGATAATCAGGCAATTGAAAGACATTATTCGGAATCAAACTGGCAGACAACAACATCATACCAGCAAGGATTGTCTAGCGTTAAGAATACATCATCCATGTTCTGTCCTCTTGCCTCCTTCGCACATAAAGCTTTGACTCATGAAACAGTTTTTAAAGACGCTAGGGAAGAAAAATACCAAAGGGTTTGAGTATATTGTTGAAACGCTTCCCAGAATCACACAGGCTAATTTGAAAGAAGATATCGTCATCGGACCCCAAATTAGAGAAGTACGCAAAGATTTCAACTTCAAGCCAACACTGGATGAACTGGAACTGCCTGCCTGGAATGCTTTCAATTGGATCTGTGAGAATTTCTTGGGCAACAAATAGGCAATGGACTATAAGGATGGCATCAAGAATATTCTAGAATGTTACTCAGCAATGGGTTGTCGCATGTCACTGAAAGTTCACTTCTTGGACTCCTATTTGAATTTCTCCGCTAATAACCTTGGAGCAGTGTCTTATGAACATGGTGAAAAATTTCACAAGTATATTAGTGCTATGTAGAAACGGCACCGAGGCTTCTGGAATTCTGGAATGAGAGTACGCTTGCTGACTACTGCTGGACACTTTACCATGATCAACCAGATCAGGAACACCGAAGGAAATCCATATTGCAATGATTCTAATTCTGTTGTTCTAACTTTGGCTGTTTTGTCTGATCTTTTTTTGTGTGTATTCACTCTTTGTAGAATGATAGCGGTGATTTGTAATTGAATAAACTCATTCACTTTCTAAAAATAATATTTCCTCATTTATTACGTTAATGATTTCATAACTACAAATATGTAAATATTTCCATGTATCTACTGAAAGACCGGTACGTGCTGCAAACAAATGAAGTGAAATTTTGAAATCAGCATGAAAAATTATTCCAAAAAACGTTACTTTGCATTTATAATGAGTATAATACATTTAAATACATTGACCAGTGTTCTGGTTTCGATGATGATGATGATGATGATGATGACGACGACGACGACGACGACGACGACGACGATGACGACGACGACGATGACGACGATGATAACAACAACTACGGTGTTGGCGAAAATGATGGTGATGACGATGACCATTGTAATATCACATTAGTAACGCTATTAGCGTGTTCAATACGTTCATGCTCGCGTAATATAATATGTTAATATTGTTAAAAAAAATGGATGTATACAAAGGAACAGTGTGAAACACACTATCATCGCCGAGTGTAGGCCATAATTAGTCTACGCTGAAAGAAGTGTAAACAGAAGACTTCTCGGTAATATGCACATAATAATATAATAAGGAACGAAAGGTAGTAAAGGGTGGAAGAAAGTTAGAGAGAGGATAGCAAAGGGGGAGGGGGAGAAACGGAAGATGAAGATTGTAGAAGGATAGAAAGACAGAAAGAAAGAAACTGACACAGAGTGTCGAGTCGCAGAAATTATATATAAAAGTAAAAACTTACACTGGACAAGGCGGCGTGGCGTTCGATTATGAATCAATAAATATAAGGTACATGATGTTCACGAGATCAACTACGAGTGAAAAATACGTAAACACATAAACTGTTCTACTCTTAGCACAAGGCCTGAAATTTTGGGGGAGGGGGACAGTCGATTATATCGACACCAGTATGCAACTGGTACTTCATTTATCTCTTTTGCGGAATCGGTAAGTTACGGGGACGTAAACACACCAGCATCGGTTATCAAGCGATGTTGGGGTGACAAACACAGACACAGAAATACATACACAAACATACACACACAAGAAAGGCAACGAAAATTCAATAGGTTATAGCAGTACGTACGTTTCGTACAAACTTCATTTATTTATGAAAATGTACTCCTCAGCTGCATAATGGAATTTCATTTTAGAAAGTCATTTTGTAGATGTGTGCAAAAATCTACAAAATGACTTTCTAAAATGAAATTCCATTATGCAGCTGAGGAGTACATTTTCATTACACATCTTATGTAGTGTTTTCACTACATAAATAAATGATGTTTGTACAAAACGTACTTACTGCTATAACTTATTGAATTTTTGTTGCTTTTCTTCAAATTTTATTCACCAAATCTCTTGATTTTGTTTTTGGCTTTACTCTACCAAATTCTGGTGCCTCAAACATTTTAAGTACCACATTGAATCTGTTGATTAAATCTATATTATTATTATATATATATATATACATATATACGACGGGCTTCTTTCAATTTTCATCTACCAAATCCACTCACAAGGACTTGGTCGGCCCGAGGCTATAGTAGAAGACACTTGCCCAAGGTGCCACGCAATGGGAATGAACCCGGAACCATGTGGTTGGTACGCAAGCTACCACACACCCACTCCTATCTCTCTCTCTCTCTCTCTCTCTCTCTCTCTCTCTCTATATATATATATATATATATATATATATATATATATATATATATATATTTACGATAGGCTTCTTTAAATGTCCGTCTACCGCAGGGCTTTGTTCGGCTAAGCACTGGGACTGAACCGGGAACCATGTGGTTCGGAAGCTAGCTTCTTCATAATAATATTGATTTCAATTTTTGGCGCAAGGCCAGCGATGTTGCGGGAGGGGGATAAATCCACAGCTTTCTTTCATCGACCTGGAAAGTATAAATGGCAAAGTCGACCGCGGTACAATTTGAACTCGGAACATAAGGTCGAACGAAATGCCGCTAAGCATTTTGCCCAGCCTGCTAACTAGACTGCCAGCTCAACATTGACGAGGTTAATAACGGTGACGGTAATTATTATTTATTTAATTTTTTTTTTATAAAGGTGACAATGATAATGAAGGAGATCATGATAACGATGCTGATGACCATTGTGGTGACGACGACGATGATGATGATGACAGGGATCATGATTAATATTATGATCATTATGATATATTAGTAAAACCGTGCGCCTGTTCAATAAGTTAATATTCGTGTCATATTTTATGTTATTTTAAAGAGGAAATTATATTAACAGTAATGAAAGACTCACTATTATCACTTTATGTATAAAATTATTATATTAAACGGAGGCAAGGATAAACCGGATTTATGTTTATTATGCTCACAACCTACACACACACACACACACACACACACACACACACACACACACACACACACACACACACATATATATATATATATATATATATATATATACAAACATATATATATACATATAGATATACATATATACACACACATATATATATATATATATATATACGTGTGTGTGTGTGTGTGTGTGTGTGTGTGTGTGTGTGTGTGTGTGTGTGTGTGTGTGTGTGTATGTGTGTGTAAATCAAAGGGACTAACAGTTTGTTTCAGATTCGAGATTGTAGCAGTGAATATAAAATTGATGACTAGAATCTGACAGTAACATACGTAATTCAGTTGCATAGTATTCGAATGGAATTATTTCATGTGAGTTAAGTGCATTTAATCCTCTCATTTTCGGGAAGTATAAAAAAAACATTAGATTATATTTTTATTAGATATTTTATATTTAATATGTTAATATCATACGGAGATGTATCGTCTTTTTAAATATCTCTTTACTGTGATACTTGCTTGTTTCATTAATATAATACTGTCTCATATTGTTTATTTCAATAGCAGTTCGCCTTAAATAAGATACACCTCAAACTTACAATTATTTATGTTTCCTAAACTGCTTGCTTGGTTGCAAACTACAAACGGGTTATCATTTCTAAATTACTGTGAGCACAAAGTATGAAATGAATATCGGTTACATATACCGTAAATAATTGCATGAAACTAAGTTGGAATAGCATATTCAACATACAAATCGTATTCAGTGTTAATGGCAACCATAGAACTCGAAGCCAAGTCTATTTAACACATGAAATAAAAAAATATTGTAACAGAAACCCGAAAATTAATTTTCTTCATATTTATATATATATATATACAGAGATAGAGATTAAGTATTTTATTCAACTTTATAGTCTACAGTAATTATTGCTGCTTAAGACATACGTCTAAGTTGAGACGATGCTAAACAGTACCGTCATAAGGAATCATACGAACTTAACTGCAATTCTTACTATACGGTATGTTTGCATGACGTTAATAGTATGTGGAAGTTTCTGTAATTTAACAGGGATTGTAATATTTTGCAGGAAAGAAATGCGTCAGTCTAAAATTGCCCCATACGTCGTGACTTTAGGTTTTGTAGACTTGGGTATAGTATTTCTTCTTTCCAATAAATATATATATATTATACTTTTATTTTTTAAAATGCAGACTGTGTTAAAATGTTATTTCACGATCCAGTTTCCAGGGGAATTACTTTGTTATTAATCACTTTTTCTTCATGGTTATTGGTAGTTGTATCACTCGAGCGTTTGTTAGCAGTTTTCAAACCGTTTTCCCGGCTAAATTTGTCTAATGCTTACAAACCATACGGCGTTATGTTCGTTCTTCTTATTTGTGTTTCTATAATATATACTTTAGATACAATATTGAGAAAATTGTTGAAGCATAAATGGAACATATCACTTGCCATTTATTCGTTTGTCCCAGCGGTGATTTAAATCACCAGTTCTGTTGCCTTAATCTATAAGCTACTCCAAAGACCGAACCTCGGACAACAGACAAAACGCAACTCACAGCGGAGTCGGACCAATATTTATGTGGTAATTTCCATGGATGTTTTGTTTTTGCTAACAACCTTTCCTATATCAATATTTACTTTTGTACTGACACAGATAGAATTTGAAGTTAATTTCAAAAACTATCTTATGTTGAATATGTTGTCGCAGATTAACCACTGTTTCAACTTTATTTGTTATATGATCACAAGCAGAGCATTTCGCACAACGTTTAAGAAAACATGTTTTAGGAAGCCCATAACGGCAAGACAGACTGTATACACACTGAATAGCAGAAATAATTAAAATAGGTTCTTCATAATGTAATTAGATATTTGCAAAGTATTTGAATTTAAATATTCGGGTGTTTCTTTCACTTTCACTTTCAATTTAATTTTATTTATATGTATGTATGTATAAGCCTATAAAATATTTCTGCATTCTTGTGACTGGTACTCAGTTTCTCGACTCCGAAAGGATGAAAGGGACAGTTGAAGTCGGTGGAATTTGATTCAGAACGGAACTACGAAGGAAATACCACTAAGCACGTCGTCCAGCGAGCTAACGAATAATAATAATAATAATAATAATAATAATAATAATAATAATAATAATAATGATGATGATGATGATGATGATAATCCTAAACTCACAAATACAAAGATCTCGAAATAGAAGTAACTCGAATGTGGAGCGAAAAAAAGAGAGACATTTCCTATAATAGTAGGTGCATTAGATATGATTAAAAAAACATTCATACAAATGCATCGCTAAAACACCAGGACTTACAGAAAATAGCACTACTAGGCACGGCGTGCATTCAATACAATGAAAGTGAGAGTACCACAACAAACCACAGTACATACCCCATGCACATAGAACTGCGCTCGGGAGTGCAATGTGAACACGTGATGAAAATAATACTGAAGAATAATGACGATAACGACGACGACGATGATGATGATGACGACGATGGTGGTGAGGATGATGATGATGATGATGGTCATGGTCATGATGATGATGATGACGACGACGATGACGCTGATTATTATTATTATTATTATTATTATTATTATTATTATTATTATTATTATTATTATTATTATTAGAAGAAGAAGAAGAAGAAGAAGAAGAAGAAGAAGAAGAAGAAGAAGAAGAAGAAGAAGAAGAAGAAGAAGAAGAAGAAGAAGAAGAAGAAGAAGAAGAAGAAGAAGAGGCATTTTGCTAAGCATTTTGCCCTCTTTATGCCAAAATAATTTAATAATGGGACTAAAACCACTGTAGTAGCAATAAACAACCCGAATTCAACAAGGAAATGGCTGAAGTTTTTTAATTGTGAATGCAGAAGTTCATGGACCAGACTATACCTTATTTTCCAAGATCTAATTATCTAAGTGTTTACTCTCCAATACAACCGAAAATATCTTCGATATATTTAACGAAGCAACAGACCACGTCATCTGAGTCTGCCTCCAAATGAAAATATAGATTTTTGTGATACGCTAAGTATGTACTTACATTGAGAGACATGCCGCCCTTCCGATACAAAAACACTCACAATAATTATGGATAATCATCCTGAGCCAGCCAGTCGTAGAAGAGATAAATATTATAATGTCAGCAGTATTTAACTGTTAAAACCTCAGCGTTCACAAAATTCCATCAAAATTGTTTCCTATGCATGTTCCTGTCGATCAGTATATGTACTTATGTATATCGGTGTTCAAAGCAGTAAATATCAAGATGGATCAAATGAGAATTCTCTGAAAAGATTTTGTTTTGCACCACTAAACTCGTAAATTTTGCAATGGCAATTTCGCTGCGTCACAGCTATTTTGAAATTCGTGTCACAACTCTGTCATAAGGACTATAATTGAACTGAAGTAGCTCTTATAATTACAGCTGAAGGAGACAGTGTACATTTGCCTCGACCCTAAATGCCCTTTCCATAATTTTCAGTCAAATTATTACCGGCATTTCTCCAAACCATTTATTGTAGCAAGTCTGTGAGAAGGGATAAGATATAATATCTGCCATATCCATCTATTCAATTTGAAGAACAAGGTCATGCATCAATATATTCGTCTCAGAAGAAGGACAACGCCTCATTCTATACATCAAACAGACCAAACGCCTATTCTTTTCTCGTTGTTTTATCGTGAGGTAAGATACATTTAGTCTCTCTGTACTAAATTATGTTGTTTGTGGTCCCGTAGTTGTGTCACATCATGTATATGCTAGTGCACATGTGTTTAAAATGTCACTATTGCCTGAGAAACCAGCAAAATACTTTATGTTGTCTCCATTCAAATTTCCGTTAGAACTGATCGTAAAATTCCAGCCGAATTGATTATGCACAAATATCTCATCCGACAATTGCAACATGTGGGATTCCCACACTTTGTCCGCACTCTCATACTTTTTATTTCGGCTCCTTCTACTAACACTGCATTATTATTGCTCAAGTATGGCTCACCAGGCTTCGGTGGTCATTTAGGATTAAAATCAATGTTCATGTCTAAATAATTTTTTGTAAGTTTGTAAAGCAACTATTTTTGTTTTGCGTTTTTGTTTTGTTTTGTAGTGTATTGTTTTTACCGTTGTCTAATCCCGATTATCGAAAGCACCAGATCCTTGGGCAAAAAACCTCACTTGGTAATGCTTGAATAAAAGGTTTTCTCGTTATATATGGTTATATGTAAGCGTTTCTGTGTGTGTGTGTGGGGGGGGGGTGGATGTGTGGGTGTGTGTGTGTGTGTGTGTGTGTGTGTGTGTGTGTGTGTGTAGTTGTAATGATAAGGTTTGTCTCAGACACGATATGTTGCTTATAAATTTAAATTATTATCAGTGTACCGTAAATATTATAATGCATTTTGTAATATTGGTCTGAAACTTGGCAAAAGACCAGCCAGTTCAGGCGAAGTGGAAGGTCAATTACATCGACCACAGTGCAAATCTGTACTTATTGTATCGATCACGACAGGTAAAGTCGACCTTTGAACTCCGAAGATAACAATGAACAAAATACCTGACATGGTAACGATTTTGCCAGCTCGGCTCCTAGATGCATTTTGTAATATTAAACAACATTTAACCCTTAAATTGCATATGGAGCTTTAGTGATAAAACGTGAAGATTGTCTTTCTATTCACTTTTATTTCAATAGCATAAAACCATTCA
>NC_142933.1:104373176-104375676 GCF_046866305.1 Octopus bimaculoides
TAATTTCCCGAGCAGGCTTTTCGGTTGATCGGATCAACCGGAACATTCATTGTCGTAACCGACGGAGTGCCACTCTGATATATATATATATATATATATATATATATATATATATATATATATATAAATAAATAAATAAATATATATATATATATATATATATATATATATATATATATATGTATGTCTCGGTTCAGTTTTGACTGTGGGAAAAAGTACTCGACACCCTAGTTGAGCGTTGTATATTTTATTTGCGTTGAGTCGTCGTTCTCTCGCTACATGGAGCCTTTGCGTTTTCCCCTCTAGCTACTCTGGATCTGCATGACGTTGTGAACGGAGCATTGATGGATTTTTACATATTGCTCTCAGCGTATTTAGCCATAAAGATGTCTGAAATTTAGTAATTTTAAATATTTTTAGGGGGATAATAAAATTAGTCGAATCTATTTTCATGAAGTCCGTGTGCGCTAAGCTTCCATAGTTCCGACGGCGGAGGGCATGAAAATATGTCAGATAAATTCTATTAATATATGGAAAAATACAAAGTTTCCGACATTTATATGGTAGAGCGTTATGAAAGGTAATATTGTATGAAAGACTGAGTTCAATACAGTTCTATATTTAAGAGACGAGGAATTATTTACATTATTTACATTTGACGGATATTCGTCCTCATCTTGTTTGTTGTTAACAACGTTTCGGCTGATATACCCTCCAGCCTTCGTCAGGTGTCTTGGGGAAATTTCGAACCTGGTTTACCATTCCTATCGATGTTACTATTATTATTATTATTATATTATTATTATTATTATATTATTATTATTATTATTACTATTACTACTATTATTAATCAGGTCGCTGCAGTGAATCGAACTCGGAACCTTGGGGTTAGTAGCCCGCGCTATTAACCACTACGCCATATGCCCGTGGGCAATTATGGGGTGAATTTTAAGGCTTATGAATCTATTATTTTTCTATCCTTCCTCAATACCGGTTCCCATATGCTATTCATATCTGCACTCGGTCTGCTTAGGAGGTTGTTGTGTCCTAGCATATGTGCTGCTTCTTTTAGTTTTCGTATTTTCCAGTGTTGTTCCCTGTCTATTATTTTAACTTCATCCCACAGGGGGAGGTGGTTTCCATTTTTCCATACATGATCAGCTATACCCGATCTATTGATATCTCCTCGTGTCACAGCTTTGAGATGTTCTTCTACCCTTATTTTGAGGGGGGCGACATGTTTCGCCTTTGTATAACCTACCACAGCTGCATGGGATGGAGTACACGCAGTTTTTGGTCATATTCTCTTCTGTTGGTGGTTTTACCCGAATGAGATATTTGCGAAGTGTTGTATTGCTCTTGAATACTGCACTGATGTCATATGGGCCGCATATCTTTTGTGTCTTTTCGGAGAGGCCTTTCACATAGGGTAGACAGACTGTAGACAGTTTATTGGTTTCATCCTCTCTTTTCTTCATAATTGGAGTAGATAGTATATGCTTGGGGTAGTTGTTTCTTAATAGATTGTTACTGAGCTTGATCATTTCCTCGTGGTGGGTATCACGATCGCTACTTATATTCTTTGCTCGGTGTTTTAGGCACTGAGCAATTCCTCTCTTTACACTGTATGGATGGTGGGAATTGAAGTTAAGGTATCGACCAGTGAAGGTTGGCTCAAAATAAGGGTAGAAGAACATCGCAAAGCTGTGACACGAGGAGATATCGATAAATCGGGTATAGCTGATCATGTATGGAAAAATGGAAACCACCTCCCCCTGTGGGATGAAGTTAAAATAATAGACAGGGAACAACACTGGAAAATACGAAAACTAAAAGAAGCAGCACATATGCTAGGACACAACAACCTCCTAAGCAGACCTAGTGCAGATATGAATAGCATATGGGAACCGGTATTGAGGAAGGATAGAAAAAAAAAATAATAAATAATAGATTTATAAGCCTTAAAATTCACCCCATAATTGCCCACGGGCATATGGCGTAATGTTTAAGAGCGCGGGCTACTAACCCCAAGGTTCCGAGTTCGATTCACGGCAGCCACCTGATTAACAATAGTAATAATAATATAATAATAATATAATAATAATAGTAACATCCATAGGAATGAGAACCCAGGTTCGAAATTTCCCCAAGACAGCTGACGAGGGCTGGAGGGTATATCAGCCGAAATGTTGTGTTAACAACAAACAAGATGAGGACGAATATCCGTCAAATGTAAATAATGTAGATAATGTGAGTTCAATACGTATTTGAGTTCCGAACGTTATAATGCAAGTGTTATTTTTCAATTACTTGAGACACTTATAGTATTTAGAGAAAGATTTTTGGAAAATATTTATTTTGGAAATTACTTTTGGAAATAGTTATAATATTTGGAGAAATATATATTTTTTTTAAAGTTAGGATTAAGAAAAAAATTAAAAAGAAGAAAAGTAGAAGAGGCATAGAGAGAGTGAGAGTGTCAGAGGAGGAAAGTTTAAAA
>NC_142933.1:104383176-104393176 GCF_046866305.1 Octopus bimaculoides
GAAAGAAGGCAAGTTTTGTTTTAATAAATCTGATGCGCACTGTAAACGAGCTTTTTACTCCTTTCCTCTCTCTTATTCTTTTACCTCCTCTTCTCTCATTATTCTTTCCTACTACTCTATCATTCTCTCTCTCGCTCCTCCTCCCTTGCTCACGTGGCTCCCACGTGACCATCGGCCATCTTTCTTCTCCTAACTTCTGTTCCTTTCTATTTCTCCGTTGTAGATGGAACAAGAAAGACGTGTTTTTGTCTGCCTCCTGTCCAAGCTTCATTTACACATTCGCCACCACAACCACGTTTACGCTTAGCTGCATTTCTTGTTTGTGTCCACTGTCTTGCTTTTGTTACCAATTTTGATTCTCCGCAAAATCCCCAATTTTATTTAATTTGCTTTGCGGGAGCAACTGTTTTATCGAAAGCGTACATTGTTGTTAAATGCTCGAAATACGAGAGCAGAAAAACAACTGATGAACAGTCGTTCTTTATGTTGTTTCTCTTGTTTTCCATTTGTGTCTTTCGTTGTTAGAAAAAATATTTCATACTCCATTTACTTATACCTCATATTTTTGGGTTGTACGCGTTTCACGACGTCCTGTGCCCACATATGGAAATATATATACGTATAGATGTATGTAATATATGTATGAATATATGCTTATATATATAAATATATTTACTATATGAATGAACGTTTTATCTATCTATCTATCTGTGTGTGTGTGTGTGTGTGTGTGTGTGTATGTGCATGTTTGTGAGTCTTTATTTGTCCCCGTACCCTCACTTGACACGCGACGTTTGTGTGTTTCCCTCCCAGTAATGTAGTGTTTCGGCAAAAGGGACACTGATAGGATAAGTACTAGGCTTATAAAGAATAAGTTCTGGGGTTGATTTGTTCGACTAAAAATGTTGCTCCAGCATGGACGCAGTCAAATGAATGAAGGAAACAAAATAGTGACATAATGAAATTTTGATTAAATAGACTTTTAGTTTATTTTTCCATTTATATCACCAGGATTGTATCTCCTAAAAGTGAAAGAAACCGGTAGTATATTTTGATAAAAATGTGAATACTTTCCTACTTTCATTGATAAAATCAAATTGTTCAGTTTGAATTTTGATATCAATATCAGAAAATGCACCTCTGTTTCACTAGAACCATGTATAATTATACAAATTGTAAGGAGAGTAAAACGATATTAGGCTCTCTTGTTGACTGACTCAGCGAATGTATTAGGTTGTTTCATATGAAATGTCATATTCGAAGGGGAACAATAAAGTGTTTCAGAAGTGTTAGAGAACGGATTTATTTAATCAAAGTATGATCCAAGTTCATTTATGTCGTTTACACAACGTTTTCGTATGTCATATATTCCATCTCTAAAAAATTTTCTCTGTTGCTGTGATAAAACGTCCGAATGTTTTAATTTACTCTTCTCTTTTTAAGAAGATTTTATTGCTTATGAAAAGCTCAAAATGTTTAAATATGCGATGATCAGCAGGTGAGATATCAGTGGAATAGGGAGGATCTCATAATTGAGGCATTGCAATTTTGGACCCCAGCTTCAGGAGTGTGAGGACGTACATTGTCTAGGAGCAAAACTGGGCCATCTCTATTCACTTATCTGGGTTGTTTCCTTTTCAAATTTTCATGCATACAATCAATGTCATGACAATACGATGTTGCTGTTACCGTTTTTCCTTGTTGCAAGAATGAATAATGAATAACTCCCTTCACAGACCACCATAGAGTGACCACTAACGTTTTAGGGTGCAATGGTGGGTTTCGATAGTGTTTAGGTGACTCTCCTGCATCCAATAACTATCATGTTCTCCTACTGTTGTCAAAGAGAATCATTTCTCATCACAAGTAATGATTTGATGCAAAAATAGCAATTTTGAAGTCGAGAAAGTAATAAGAGGCACACTTCAAAGCGTCTGTTTTTTGAATCTCGATCAGTTGATGTGGAACAAACCTTTCCGTTTTCTCGACTTATCCAATTTTTTACACGTGTCAAAAAACAGTTGTGCGAGATTTTTGAAGATCTGACGAAAGTTTTCGAAGCTTTGTTTTCCTGTTTTGTTCAACCAAAGCATTTAATCCATCATGGCGAATAACTGATTTTGGTCTGAGCCTTGGTTTATTTTCAAGGCTATCTTCTCCTAAACGAGAGCTTTGGAACCATCACTGAACAGTTTTGATGTCTACAAAACCATTACCAAAGGCCCACTTGGTATTCCGTAGAGCTTCTGCAGCACACCGACCCTGTTTGTACTCATACGAGAAAATCTCTCAACGTAGTTTAGTTGTTATCATTTTCGTAAGGCCTTTGGGTACGAGTTTTGTACACCAATATGGTTGGGAGAGAAAAAGAGTCAAGATTAAATGCAAGGTATCCATAAATGAGTTTTTATATGACTGAAAAAGCAAGTAATTAAAAATGAAATTTGTACTTAATTTATCGACACCGAAAGAATGAAATGTAAAGTCGACCTCGACGGAATTTGAACTCACAACGTAATGACAGAAGAAATACCACTAAGCATTTCGCCCAGCTTGCCGCCTTACGATGGTAAACGATATTGATTCAGGCCATAGTTTCAGAACTGCTCGTTGATGTGATTATCACCATCGTCTTTACTATGAGAAATAAACTGCTGACGTAGCAGACGTAGACACGTCAGCAACAGCAGCAGCAGGTGCAGTAGGAGTAGCAGGTGAGTAATGAGTTTGCATCAACTTATGGAAATAGCAGCTGCAATAGTCCAGCAACATCACTTTAACGTTCAGCATTTGCTAGAGAATAATTGAAAATAGTACTGCTACGGAGCTGAGGGTACAGTGCCTACCTCCCTTCATATGTCGTCTTAGATGAATGATGATAACATTATCTCTGAGAAAAAGAAGACCTCTATCGATATAAATGAAATCCTCCCGTCAAAGATTATAAACACACACACACACACACACATATATATATTCTCGTTCATACATACATACATACATACATACATACATACATATATATATATATATATATATATAAACAAAATATGAGTATATGCATATATATGTACATGTATGTACATACCTTCATCTACATGTACATATAGATATATAACTGGGTACATGACGTGGCAAAGGAACATGGGCAAAATGATAAACAAGGTACAACAAACAAGCAAGCCACATAGAAACATCTCCATCAGCTGCCACCATTAAAACACTGGCGTTTCGAAGAATTAAGGCAGTACGCATCGTTGAAACGGTTCTTCCCACCAAGACAAATTAAATTATTTTCGTGGAGGGTAGTGGCGGACGGAAAACAAGACAGGAAAACGAAACGGTGAATAAACAAACAAGCAAAGAGGCTGTACAGCCAGACGTGAAGTGTGTATGTATTGAACTCTGTGAAACACGAACAGCAGGGGCAAAGAAGTATATATATATACATACGTACGTATTTTTATTTATCCATACAGATATATATATATATATATATATATATATATATATATATATATATATATATATATATATATATATATATATATGTATGTGTGTGTGTGTGTGTGTGTGTGTGTGTGTGTGAGTGTGTATGTGTGTGTGTATGTGTGTGTGTGTGTGTGTGTGTGTATGTGTACACACATATAAGGAGTATATTAATATATGCGCATGATACCATTGTGGTTGTGGAGTATGGCTTGTACGTATATTTTTAACAACTGGTTGACAAATTAAAGTACATAATGCGAGGAACCTATTAGAATTACATCGAAATATTTTAACCTAATATATTGCATACATATGTGAGATTAGTATACCGAAAATACACGAATGTAAGAGTGTTATATCATTAAGTAGGTGGTCTCTTTGGATCAATTCTGCATCCATTTCTAAATACTTCAAACAAATTTATAACATTTCATATTTTACCAAAATATTTAAACTAAAGAACACGAAACACCCAAAATAAACAACAATTCTCAAATATTTAACAACACAGATATTATTATCATTAGTTTTATACAGTATGGCTCAATAACAATATTGATTTTCGGAACATTCGGTAATTTAGCAGTCATTGGAATATTTTGCAGGAAAGCAACTCGTAACGTGAAATTCGCTCCATACATCGTTTGCCTGGCTCTTGTAGATTTGATTTTAATATGTACGTATTTCTTGATGCACATATATTACACATTTATCCATCTAAGATCTATCATAAATAATATACCCTTATTTGCCTGGGCAATCCTTTATGTTTTAAGTATGGCTTCTTCATGGTTAACTCTAGTTATCTCCATAGAACGCATGTTTGCCGTTTACATTCCTTTATCCGAGCGTTTCTTTTCTAAGACGTATACACCCTATTGTGTAATATTGGTTGTTTATGTTTTTGTTTCTATGACATTCACATTAATCAAAATATTCGTAAAGAATCAAGAGCATTATTATATTGCTATCGTTATTATGTATGCATTCATACCAGCGGTTTTTCTAATTGTGATTTCTATCGCTACGATATATAAAATATTGAAGCGGCCTAAATTCGACCAACGTGTTTGTCGCAACTTGTCATCGCAGTTATTCAATTCCATTCGCATTGTAATCGCTATCAATGCTGTTTTCCTTCTCACCAAGATTCCTACATCCATCGCTAAGGTTGTAATAAACGGCTATAATGAGACTACTAAAAAAACATCCAGTTCCTCTTAAATACCCTGTCTCTCACAAATTATAGTCTCAATTTTATAGCGTATTTGATTACAAGTTAAAAATTCCGACAGTATCTAAAACAAATATGCTGTCGAAAGACGGAATTTCAACGTCAAAATGTATACATATTGCAACGCCGTCATATCTAAATTATATTCCAACAGGTAAGAATCAACTTCGTTATTTGTCTATTCAACTACAAATTTAATTCATTTTCATTCATTTTATTAATACATATACACATAAATATATCTTGTGTGTAGGTGTTTTTCCGTATTATATCCACATGCGTTTCACCAAATCCATTATAGTATAAGAAATTTACTTTGCTGTTTGGCTTTTATCTTACAACTTTGTTTTGTAAAATTCCTGCAGGAAATATTCGAGATGAGCTTGAAATGCAGGCTATCAGTACATTCACGTACCATTTTTATTGCTGTGATTTTTCTTGCGTTTCTAAAACACAATGTACATCAATAACTTTCCTAAATGCTGTTTTTTTTCCTGAAAATTCGAGTCTCCGGAACATGTGCTGGTAACAATTACGGCTACTGTTATAGATTGAATATATTCTTTTCTACTCTAGGCACAAGGCCCGAAATTTTTTTGGGAAAGGGTTAATCGATTAGATCGACTCCAGTACGCAGCTGGGATCTATTTTAAAACGGGAGCGCCAGTATTTTCTTAACGAAACACTAACGAAACACTTTGAAACTTGGGGCACTAGTAGAATGTGTCATATAAAACATCTTTTACTCTTAGTCTTCTTAACAAAAAAAAAAGGAATTCGCAAGTTATTCCATGTTAAAGTTGTCGTATTTCTGTAATTTCAACCAATCACTGACGTCTATTCAGCTCAGTAGAGTTACTGCTGGGCAGTCATAAAAATGTTATTCCCTGTGACATATTCCATCCGGTTTAATCGTAATTTATACGCATATATTGTTTATATAATAAATTACGCTGTGCGTATCTATGTGTGTAACAATTTTAGAGTTCGGATTCTAGAGTTAGGGTTAGTTTTAGGGTTAGGGTTACGGTTACGGTTACGGTTAACAGCCTAGTTAGGGTTAGGGTTAGGGTTAGGGGATTAATACGATATACACTGTTACAGCGCTAACTGTTTCCAACTGAATAGACGTCAGTGATTAGTAGAAATTATCGAAATAAGACAGTTTTTTACATGAAATAAATTCGAATACAAAAATATTTTTCTGTTCTATAACACAAAATAGATAAGTATACGAAGTTTGAAAGTCTTTCCGTACCAAAAACACTACATGAAACATAAATGAAAACTGGCGCCCCCGTTTTAAAATAGATCCCGCAGCTGGTACATAATTTATCGACTCCGAAAGGATGGAAGGCAAACTCGACCCCGAACGGAATATGACCTCAGTACGTAAAGACAGACGAATTACCGTTAAGCATTTCGCCCGGCGTGCTGATCTTTCATCCAGGTCACTGCCTTACATTGGATATATTTATATTCTTTTATTCCCGTTCTAATTTATTATTTATGTTCTTATATACTGTATATAAACGATCCAATTTCTCCATCCACCCTTCTGGGGATGGCTACCAGGATTGAGCACTAAAGCATCTCCTCCATATTAGTGTAGCAGAATCAAGCATCCTGACATTTTCCTGCCATTTTCCCAAGTATAATACATTATGTATATGGATATTGTCCGTCTTGTCCTTGGTATACTCCGGTTAGTTGTCCCGACTTGAAGATTTTGTCTTGCGATTCCTTCCTTTGACATTATAATCCGTGGTTATTCAGCACCCTTTAATATAATTGTTTATATCATTATAAATTAGAATAAAATGTTAATTCTAAGGATTTTATAAAACCATTAAAGTGATTTTATGCTTAATCTTATATATATATATTATTGATATTATTATATGATTGAACGCCTCGCATCCTCTTCCAAGTAAGTTTTATCTTAATTCTAATGGGCACTCATAAGATCTTTTTACTTTTTCGTTTTTCTCTCGTTTTCTATCTCTTATTCTTTTAACTCCTCTTCTCCTACTATTCTATCTTATTAAGCTGTCACTCTCTCTCCCTCACTCCTCCTCCCTTGCTCACGTGGCTCCCACATGAGCATCTGCCATCTGTCTTTGTTCTCCTAACTTGTGTTTCTTTCTTTCTCTCCGTTGTAGCTGGAAAACAGAAGACGTGTTCTTATTTGTCTCCTGTCCTAGCTTGATTTACACGTTCGCCACCACAACCACGTTTAGACATAGCAGCTATTTCTGTTTCTTTTCACTGTCCTGTTTGTGTTACCAATTTTGACCCTCAGAAAATCCCAAATTTTAATTAATTTGCTTTGCGGGAGTAAATGTTTTATCGAAAGCGTATATTGTTGTTAAACGCTCGAAATACGAGACTAGAAAACCAGCCAACAGTTGATGAAGGGCTGTTCTTTATGTTGTTTGTATATATATATACATATAGCGTATCACATTTTCACACATTTCTCACTGTTCAATGACACTTCTACTATTCCTCCAGTGTGAGCTGTAATTGTGATAGAGACGGAGGTGATGGTAATGATGATGATGTTGGTGGTGGTGATGGTGGTTGAGGGAAGGCAGTGAAGTCAAACACATTGATGGTGGGGGCGTCAGTAGTTTGAATGGTGTGGGTATGGCAGTTTTAGTGGAGATGTTGGTGGTACTGGTTTATATGTTGATTAAATGGATACATGTACTATCTTACCTCATAGTTACTTTCATCAGACCATATGTCTTTCTACCATTGCTCACTGAGTGAGTGAATACATGCTGGTGTGTTAATGTCCGCGTAACTTAGCGTATCGGCAAAACAGGACGATAGAATAAGTACTAGGCTTACAAAGAATAAGTCCTAGTGTCGATTTGTTAGACTAAAGGCGATGCTCCAGCATGGCCGCAGACAAATGACTGAAACAAATAAAAGAATAAAAGAATGTATATATATATATATATATATATATATATATATATATATATATATATATATATATATATACATATATGTATATATATACACATACATCTATATATATGTATATATATGTGTGTGTATGTCTGCATGAATGTGTGTGCGTGTGTCTGTGTGTCTGTGTATGCCTTCGTCTCTATGTTTGCACCCCACCTCCACTATTACCGCTCGACAACCGGATTTTGTGTATTTACGTCTTTGTGTTTCCACCCAAGTGTCCGGGAGAATAAACCGTTGAAAAATAAGTCGTTAGGTCGATTTGTTCGACTGAGACCCTTCAAGTTGGTTTTCCAGTATAGCCATAGTCAAATGACAGACACAAATAAAAGAATAAAACGTGTGTCTGTATGTCTGTGTGTGTGTGTGTCTTTTGTAAATATATATTTTAATATATACACACTGTGGTGTTAATATGTCCAAAATGTTTATATAATGTAACCTATTATTACTTAGAAGCTTAAGCGTTTCCACAACGGTGTATTTTCCAATAAATCTATAAATTATATTTTACACTCAGGGCGACAGTGCTAACTATTTTGCGATCCTTTTAAAATTAATTAGCTGTTAAACAATCACACACATCTACGCTTCTGTAAACAGTTTAATTCATCGTTTAATCTTGCGAAATGGAAGATACAGGTTGTCATACCTGTATTTATCCACACTCAAATCCATTTACACAACTGGAAAATTGGATATATATCGTACGTCTTGTTATTATGTAAATTGTCTTATTTTTTAGTGTATCTTTGGAGGATTTCCTTCAAGGTGGATGTCGTTTTTCTGTATCAGCATATTTTGGAGTTTGATTTTGTAGGCCGTATTATTTTGGTTGGACCTTCAATTTCTATTTATTTATTTATATTCTTTAAATTAGTTCCTGAATATTGACTCTCTGGGGTTTCACTCTATTTCAGTAACGATTAAGGATGATGAGTAAAATCCCTGAAAGATGAAATCAAAAACACGCAAGACGCCACTATGCATATGTTTTAACAGATGTATCAGAGATAAATTTCAAACAAGGATCCCTCTTGAGACTGAACAGTATCACTTGCGTATATGAAAACCTAATCTATGAAATTATATAAAAGGGATTGGGAGAGAATTATACAGGAGAGTGAGGAGGCTCCTTGAATCTGCACGTGTCACTTCATAGATAGCAATTTAAAATATAGCAATGCAAATAAGAAGGAACAAAGATATCTCCATGTGAAAAACAACCAAATTTAACAATTTTCCATATCAATTTAGAAGCATCAACATATGAACAAAGAAACGACATTCGTAAGAAATTCCAAACACATTAAAAGAGTTGCGGTAAAGAGGAGAGAGCTAAAGCCAGTATTACAGCGACCCTTGCAAAAGATGTCACAACTATTAGTAAAAGTAACAGGTGAACGTCAGGTATGCCAACTTAATAGTTTTACTTTTTATTTTCATATTTTATTTTATTTTATTTTTGGTGACAGCGAATTCTACAGTTCTTTTCTACTCTATGCACAAGGCCCGAAATTTGAGGGGAGAGTGCAAGTCGATTAAATCGATCCCAGTACACCAATGATACTTAATTTATCGGCCCCGAAATGATGATAGGCAAAATCGACCTCTGCAGAATTTGAACTCAGAACGTAAGACAGACAAAATATTACTAAGTATCACGCCCAGCGTGCTAACCTTTCCTTTCTATTCTAGGCACAAGGCCCGACATTTTCTTCTGGGGGGGGGGGTAGGGAGAGCCATTCGATTAGATCGACCACAGTACGCAACTGGTAATTAAATTATCGACCCCGAAAGAGGAAATTCAAAGTCGACCTCAGCAGAATTTGAACTCAGAACATAAAGACAGGCGAAATAACGATAATCATTGCGTCCGGTATACTAGCGTTTCTGCCAGCTCGCCGCCTTAGCGATGGCTACAATGGATGCAGCTATCACACAACAATGATCGGCAGGAAACAAAACACCAGAATAACGGGGACTTATAAGAAACATATATGAATTTATTTAGTTGATATCATGAAATATTAACACAGATTTTATTTCAGTTTACTTATCCATTTATTTAAGTATGACTGAATCGCTTTGTTTTAGTGAGAGAGAAACCTTTAGCATATATTTTAGTATTTAGAAACTTTCTTCCATTTAACCACGATAAACATCTCTAAGAATTTTGAGTTTCTTGTTTTAACATCAATATGTGTATGTGTATAGGCGTATCTGTAGAAACATGCATACAAACACACGCAGCCACCACCACCAGCACCGCATACACATACATGTATACAT
>NC_142933.1:104395676-104433176 GCF_046866305.1 Octopus bimaculoides
ATATATAATTCATATACGCTTCTTATTGATGGACTCAGAATTTTTAGTAGAATGTACCATACTAAATATATACTCTTCATGGATAATTGTAATTATTTCCATAGAACGTCTGTTTGCGGTTTATATTCCCTTATCATATCGTTTCTTTTCTAATACCTATACACCGTATTGTGTAATCTCTTCTGTTTTTATTTTTATGACTAAGACTTACATACTTGTTGCTTTATTCGCAAAAGATAACAAGAGTTATCCGTTTGCTATCTTTATTCGTGTAATTGTTCGTACCAGCGGTTTTCATAATCGTGAGTTCTTTCGCCACAATATATGAAATATTGAATCCACCAAAGCTCGGCCAGTAGTTTTCTCACAACTTGTAACCACAGTTACACAATTCCATTCGCATCGTAATCTCAATTGTTGCTGTGTTTCTCCTCATTACGTTTCCGGCATCAATCAGCAGTGTCGTAATAACCTCCAGCTTTTATGTCCAGACTATGAATTCATATACATTGAAACAATAAGTGGAGCACTAGGTTTTGTTAGTAACTGCTTAAAGTAGAATCTGGATAAACTGGGATTTTCAGAAAGAAAAATTGACAAGTCCAATCTGTGAGCGGAACAGTAAAAATATACAAAACTTTTCCCAGGTTCCAAATGTGAATTTGTTTGTGTTAACTACATCCTGAAGATGGAGCCTGGTAAGTTTGCTGGAAACCGGCTCCCTCCTCGGTGGAAAATTTACAATAATTAAAATATAGAAGAGACATACATACATACATACATACATACATACGCACACACAGCCCGAAGCTGAAAATCAGTGCAAAAAAGAACACCTACGCTAAACTATTGAGAAATCTGCAGTTACTTTATTACAGATTACAAATTCAGGTTTATGCCTTTATATAGTGTGGCCCTGAGATATGTAACACACTATATAAATACCAGTCTTGAGGAATTAGACTTCTGGAAAACAGAGGGGAGGAAGTTCATTCGAAAATTACAGATCCAATCCATCATTGGAACTGTAAAAATCTGTAAAGCTTGCCAAACGTTTATCATTTAAATATATATGAGCAAGTCTAGATATGCAGCTACATGTATGAGAATACATAACTAAAGATTTATAATAATTAAAAAAATAGATGAGACATACATAATTTCATATGTACATGTATGCATGCACAAGTGCGCGCTCGCACACACTCACATATGCATATAATGCAAGATAGGTACATACATATATATTGATAGAGATATAAATACGAAAAGGTATACTTCTATTTATGCATGTATGAATGCATGCATTTAATTAAATATCTATACAACGAGCTTCCACACAGTTTGCATTTTCGAATCTGGCTTACAAAGCATTTCTCGAGCCGGTTTTATTGTAAAAGGTACTAGCCAAATTACTGCTCAGATGGTCTTAACTTGAAATATAGAAACAAAAAATGCTACTTAATTACTTGGTATCTATTTGGTCATTTAGTTAAAATATTCTTAGCTACAAGAACGGTCCCGTTGTGTAATCTGAAGTCACACATCGTGAGTTTAGTTGTGGTTTCTGTACGAACACCAAGTATTAAATATTTAGTAAAATTGTTTACTTCATATAAATCTTGGAACATGGACACAGCGTGGTTTATAGACGCAAGCATGGCGCATAGGCGCAGGCGACGTTATAGCTTG
Source organism: Octopus bimaculoides (assembly GCF_046866305.1). NCBI lineage: Eukaryota > Metazoa > Mollusca > Cephalopoda > Octopoda > Octopodidae > Octopus > Octopus bimaculoides. The sequence continues at coordinate 104,397,369 of NC_142933.1, forward strand.
AGGCGCGTCTGTGTAGTAAGTATCAACTAATTCTACTTGGTTCTTAGTTGTATTATAAATTGCAGAAAATATAGCATTATCTAATATCCCTACATTACAGTAATCCCTCAACTTTCGCATGTTACAGTCCCGCGATATGTGAAAATCCGCGAGTTAGAAACATAACTATACTGTATATCTTTTTTTATTATTTTTATAATTTGTATATATTTATTTTATTATAAATGCAAAAGAATTCCAAGGAGAAATCAACGTAAGCTTAAATAATAAACCCGCAGTAGGTAAACTGCGATATTGCGAGAGATTACTACAATATTAGTAGACTCAGAATGTATGGTACTTAACACAAATTTCAAAAATGTCAATATATACATCGATACACCTTCATTTATTAGCGATATATATTTACAATTTGAAATTCTGTAGATAAATGAAGCGTGTCTGTGATAATAAGCTTGCTTCACAACCTCGTGGTTCCAGATTCAGTCCCACTGCGTGGCACCTTGGGCTCGAACCGACCAATGCCTTGTGAGCGAATTTGATAGACGGAAACTGAAAGAAGCCTAGCCTATCGTATATGTATATATATATATATATATATATATATATATATATATATATATAGTTTTAGGGAAAATAACCAATTTTCAAGAACTCATCGATGAAAATCCACTATCACATATAGAAAAATTAATAATTAAAAGCACAATAAATGAGTATAATATAAAGTAAAGTAAATATCATAAGATAAATATAATATAATAAATGAGTTCTTGAAAATTTGTTATTTTCCCTAAAACTATATATTTTATATATACTTTATTTTATAAGGCTCAATTTAATTCTAATTTTTTATAAATTGATTTTAATTGAGTTTTTTACCTGTAATTTTGGATTTTGTCCCTAATAATATTATATATATATATATATGTGTGTGTGTGTTTGTGTGTGTGTGTGTGTGTGTGTGTATTTGTGTGTGCGTATCTGTGTTTGGCCCCAGCCTACCATCGCTTGACAACCGGTGTTAGTGAGTTTACCTCCCCGTAATCTAACTGCTCGGTAAGAGAGTCCAAATAGAATAAATACTAGGCTTACGAAGAGTAAGTCCTGGGGTGGATTTGTTCGGTCCGACTAAAGGTAGTGCTACAGCATCGCCGCAGCCAAATGACTGAATCAAGTAATAAATAAAAGGAAAATAAGAAAACGAAAGTCGTCCGCAGAAAATTTACGAGCTTGTTTCATTGCCAGGATTTGCAAGTAGACCATACTTTATCTGATGAACTTCATAAATGCAAATTAATTAAAACTCATATATGCATAAACCTCGTGACTTCAAACGTTTATTCTGTTTGATTGGGGGGGGGGGGGGGCTTAATGGATGGGTAAATATCAATAATACTAATACTTACCGGAAGAGAATCTTTCGACAATATTTTGTCTACACTTGAGAATCCTATGATAATATTGATAATTGACCAAGTTGATTTCATTCATGTGTTTGTATTCTGAAAATCACCATTAGCGGAGGTTTCTAAATGATGATATATTCTCCCATCGCCATTAACAATTTTGCCATCATTAGCAGAAGCCTTAATAATGAAACCATCAATGTGTGTAAACCTTACATCAATACTGAGAGGTCAGCTGGTGTATAAATTAGGTTTGAAACCTGAATGGAATCAGGATTGGATTTGGTCTTCTTACCATTATATTGTTTAATATCTTCTGTAAAATCATATGGCAGCTCAATTCTTTATTCATTGACAATTAATCCGGCACTGGATTTAACAGGCGAGGTAGTTAAGGTGTGTAATCTATAGTCAAATCTCAAAGTAACTCTAATAAACATTGGCATCCCTCAAGATCTGTACAACTCGACACAGATATTAATCAAAATTTGTAGTATTATACAGAAGAAGTGAAATAGGGGGACCACCAGGTAGCATGTGCAGCTTAAGAACCGACATATGTATCAGCCATTAATATAAGTATTGGCTTGTGTGAGGGTGTGCATGTGAATGTATGTATATATGTTTGGATGCATATATATATGTATGCGAATATACGTGTGTATACATGTGACTATACGTATGCATATATTATTCAAATTCACTTAACTACATCATCTTCAGAACATACAAGTGTCAAAGGCATTATATATGTATAAATAAGTAGGCTTCTACTTGCATATACATTTACAAGTATGTCTGTATGCGTGTCTGTGTTGGTGTATGTTTGTGCGCGCGCGCCAGTGTGTGTATGAAATTGCTTTTTGTAATTAACTTGTTTCGTTTCGTTAAACGTTTCTCCAGATTTAAAAAAAATAAATTACTTTTCATAATTTCATAATTTTCAAAAAGTAGATCTTACCGAGTATGCTATACTTTCGTAATTGTGACAGGGGTCGTAACAATTAAACGTTTTAAACACTAATAGGGGGCATTTATAAAATATTCATTCGTATGTATTAACCGATGAATTTTTCAAAAAATATATTCGAAACTAATAAAACGTCAATATAATTAGTTTGAAGCAATTAAATAACAATTTAATCAGATGTCATTAAATATTTAAATACAGTTAATTTTCAATGACTTATGCCTCCATTTTGATCAGATGTTTCTACTCTATATAGATAAGAAGCAGCTACGCTAAAATTTGGTTGGTGTTTCCCTGAACATCTAATTATATCTTAACTGAGAAATAGTGTGCTCTTGAAAAACTCAATTTACAGTTAATGTTATGCTGTACGTATTTTTATGTGACGTCAGGATACTAAGGTAATAACCATTTCCCTTGCTTAAAATTGATATTCAAACCCTCAGACAATATACACAGCTGGATTGCAGACAGTTTTGATTTGTTATGGTATAGCGGAACAAAACCTAGCTCTGGATTATGCATTTTACTAATTGGGGTTGCATTTACCTTTAGAAGTGTCTTTGTCTTTCTAGAATACTATTCCTCTGGCTCCCTTTGTCATGGTCAATACACGTTTAAGAACTATAAATAATGTCACAGGATTCGTCTTTCTTATGATCGACAATGGAAACATGATAAAATTTTCCCTTTCGGAATGATTTTTGACGCATCGTTCTTATTGTATGCGCAGCAAATGCTTTGGCTTGTTGTCTCCAATTATTTACTAATGACTATGCTTAACGTTTGTGTATTTAATTTCCGTGCCGGATGTCATTGCATTTCTTTTCAGGTAAATTAAAACAGATATTTGTTTGTTTTTGTGTTTTTTTATTTGATTTTTGATTAGGTGGTAGATGATACGAGGGAAACAGTAGACATCACTTTCAGTCTGTGGTTTTGTAAGGTACATTTGTTAGTTTCCGACTTCCATTACTAAAATATCTATAAATGGCAGCTTAGCTTCTTTTTTGAACATGTTATTCCCGTATTTTTCTCAAAAATTCTCAATACATTTCAGTGGTGTCCCTGCTGGGCAAACGATTTGATAGGAGATCATGAGTTTAAACGAAACAAATTCAGCCAATCAAAATCATTCAAAGGTTGTTAGCTTGAATTAAGCAGAGTTGTATTGAAATCGTGTTAGAGACAAAGTCGCGATAGGTGTGAAGAAAAATGTTGCACAAAATGTTTCAGTGAAGCTATCAGTCTAAGGAAATTATTTAATGGCTAATACGTATCTTTTACGCTATAATTTTTCAGGAGATATTGAAATATCTAAATAATCCGTGACCAAAAAACATAGACTGAGATTTCTTTCCAGCTCATTGCAGTTCCATATATTCCTCTCCGTAATACCATATAACTGGAAATGTATACTGTGGATGATAAATTTTACTCTGCACAGATTTTTATCGTTGTATTATCCTCAAACCAGCACATTTTTCTTCTATTGTCGGTGAGATATTTGTATAAGAAATTCAATTCATCTAAAGCTATAGTTAATGCATTTTAATATATTGCTCTTGGAATGTGATTGTTTTTTATACCTTCTTAATGTGATTTCGAAATGAATAGGATAATTGCTTAAAATTTTACTTAAGCTGAGTAAGTTTTGTTCAATTATATCGCTTATTTACAAGTGGTGACAAAGTTCATGAAAGCATCAAGCGATTTATTCCAAAGTTTTGTTCCTCATAAGCAATTCATCATTCTTAATCCGATGAAATCATTTTGCTGTCAGTTGCAAATGTTTTTCAAAAATCTCAGATGGTGCCCTTAAAAACTTATTTCATTACAGCTCTAGAGGGTTTGATGTAAATGATAGTCCTTTTCTAGTATATCGACTTCAAAAATTGTTTAATTAATATCTTCTTTGATACATCGGGTACTTATGTTTGCTTTTTTCAACAATGTCTGCTTCTGTTTCTGTGAACCAGCTTCAAAAACAATTTCACTACTTCGAACATTCAGTACTTATAACCCTTCCAGCGCTGGTTAAAGTGCATATTTGTAGTTGTTCTTCTATTTCTTTATTCAGTGTTTTTGTTATATTTTAATTGCTTCTTTAGTTTTGGGTGTTTTTTTCTCTAATACTATACTCACGAATTCCATATTATATGGATGATATTAGCTTTTATTTCCTTGAATATTTTTCCTCCATGAAGTAAAATTTATATTCCTTTTTTAAAAATCAATTTTTTATAGTGATGCAATCTGAATGTGTAAGTTGTTCCTATGTCTTCCTGGTAAAACACAAAATTGGTTATCACATGCCTCTTGTTACAGTGTTTGCTGTTAAAATCAGCTTCAGTATTCTAGAATCAGTTAGTATTTACTTCCATTTACTTCGTTCAAAACCACATTATTCTTTCTATTAATTTTTTAAAAAATTATAGTTGTCCGTTGTTCAATTCACCGAAACCTCAATGCCTTCCTTTGGCGATGATTGTAGTTTCCTTTCGCCTTTTGATGTCCTTTTTTTTATATATTAATGTTACAAAAGGACATTTAGTCACTGTACACATACACTCGAGCATACACACATACACACACATACACACATGTGCATGAATTCTTATGACGTCAAAAATATAAATATATATATATACATAAGTATTTATATATGTATGTATGTATGTATGTATGTATGTATGTATGTGTTTCTGTATGTGTGCTGACGTTATAATAATTCATAACAATCCAAGAGTACGTGAGATAATTCTATTTGTTTTGGAACTGGATCGCGAAGAACACCCAAAACTTGTCTCTGAAATTTTCTATCCAAACGACTTTGTTCCGCCTAATATTTGCATACTATTATTCATACCTATATGTTCTCCGAGATCTTGTTCCAACAGAGAATACATGTGTGTGTGTGCGTGTGTGTGTGTGTGTGTGTGTGTGTGTGTGTGTGTGTGTGTGTGTGTGTGTGTGCGTGCGTGTAGGTATCCATATATGAAAATAAAGTTTACGTAAATTTTTTTGTCTTCTATTCTAGGCACAAGGCCCGAAATTTTGGGGCATGGTGCCAGTGGATTAGATCGACACCAATACACAACTGGTACTTAATTCATCGACCCCGAAAGGTTGAAGGCAAAGTCGACCACGGCGGAATTTGAACACAGAATGTAAAGACAGACGAAATATCGCTAAGCATTTTGCCCGGCGTGCTAATGTTTCTGAAGCTCACCACATTAATTTTAAGTTACTTAAAATATGTTTCTGATATATTTCAACAGGTAAAAGAAGGCGGTGAACTGGCAGGATCGTTAGCGCACTAGACCTAATGCTTTGTGGTATTTTGACTGTCGCTGCATTCTGAGTTCAAATTCCACCGAGGTCGTAACTGGTACTGGATCTATTTTAAAACGGGGGCCACATTTTTCATTAATGTTTTACGTCGTGTTTTTGGTACGGAAAGACTTTCAAACTTCGTATACTTATCTATTTTGTGTTATAGAACAGAAAAATATCTTTGTATTCGAATTTATTTCATGTAAAAATTTGTCTTATTTCGATAATTTCAACCAATCACTAACAAGTATTCAGTTGGTTATATTTACTCCTTTGCCTGATTAAGCGATGTAAAGCGTATTTAATCTCCATACCTTCGTTTTATTTGCTTTTTTCATTTTAAATTTGCTTTAACCCTAACCCTAACCCTAACCCTACGGTTAGGGTTAGGGTTAGGGTTAGGGTTAATTGTTCCAGAATCGTTTGTTTATGTAGTCGGCACTTAATGTATATCGGCTGAATGGACGTCAGTGATTGGTTGAAATTACAGAAATACGACGACTTTCACATGGAATAACTGATGGGTTTCTTTTTTTTAAGAAGACTAAGAGAAAAAGATGTTTTATATGACACATTCTACCAGTGTTCCAAGTTTCAAAGTGTTTCGTTAATGAAAAATGTGGCCCCCGTTTTAAAAAAGATCCCTGGTACTTAATTCATCAGGAATTAAGTACCAGTCACGCAATGGAGTCGATGTAATCAAGTAGCGCCTCTCCCATAAAATTTCCGGCCTTGTGCCTAGAGTAGAAAATATATTTCAACAGCTAAAAGGCAAATTCACGCTTTAACCGCTGAGATAAATGTTCTCTTATGGTAATCATATCTGTCCAGTTTTGCCATCTAGTAGGATTCCCAGGTATCGTTGCTTCTAGCTAATTTGTCTGGACAGGCCTTATATACATATATGTATATATATATGTGTGTGTGTGTGTGTGTGTGTGTGTGTGTGTGTGTGTGTGTGTGTGTGTGTGTGTATTTACATTACACACATAAAGACACAAACACATACAAATCACGCTAGCACATATTTAAATATAAATATAGATGCATTTGTTAATGTTAAACTTCTCTATTTAGTTAGTACAATGTACGTTATAATATATGGATTTCTATTTAAAATTTCATCATTCTTGATATTATTGATCTCTTTAGAACAGCACAATACCATACGAATCTATTAATGTATTACTTTTTTACGCACACAATAGAAAACAATCTCAGCTTTAGTAAACCGTAGTCAGTTTTTAAGTATCGAAGTGTCACCCGTCAGTTCTCAAATATTTAAACAGAATCCGATAATTCGATACAAATATAAAACCTCGTTACTTATAGACGTATAACTACAATGAAAAGTGTAGTGACAGTATTTCTACTCCTTTAATACCAACATTTTATGACAATCCTTTAAGATTAAGCGGTCGTGTAACTGTTACTTTAAGCCGTGATTCTGATCAACCACATGGTATTACGATGTTACAAGACCATATTTGCTATCTTTGTCTTAGTGGGAATGTGAGGTTTGTTATATTTATTTAACTGGTGTCGAAAATGCAACTCCCCTTCACGAGCAACTTAAATTGTGTACTTTTATGCTGAGCACTTATTATATTTTCTTTCTTTTTCCCCTCAGAGTATAATTACCACACTACATGTCAACAGCCATCAGAAATCATCGGAGTCGGAAGAGAGAGCATAATATATACCAAGTAACATTGGTTTTCGTGAAAAACATCTACATCGTGATTTCTGTTACGCAAAATATTTTGACTATCAACAGAATAATTCTACCGATTATAGTAACAGAAAAAAGAAGGAATATAAGGAAAGACAGAAGAAATTTTAATTCTAGACGCAAGTTTTGGAACAAAATATTAACTACCAGCTCTAGATAGATATTTTATTGGAATGTGCTAAATTTACCTGTTATATTCATAGCGTGCATCTTGCTATGTTTCCGTAATATTGAAATTTACGACCTCAAAGTTAAGAAAACGTACCTCAGATATATATAGAATTTATTTGTCAAAGTACTTAAACAAAATGTACGTTTTAATATGAGACATAATACGTTATATAACATGCAGCGTTATTTCACGAGTACATTTCCGCATTGATACCTTAAACTAAGTGATTATAATTCCTGCCTCGTATAAACTGTGTTTACCATAAACAAATTGTGCATTACTTATTCAATATCTGACACAAACTTCGCGGTGTTTCAGAAGACTACATGCGAATGTTTATATCTTACACATCTGAAAACTTTACCTGAACAATGAAGCCTCGACATCACCGGACAACCTGCAAGAAACAATAGCGGATGTCCTTATCATATTGCAGCATAGGATTTAAAAGGCAAAACATCAATTGCATTAATTAGTTCGACAATAAATGATCCTAAAACATGACAATTTTTTTTATCGCACGCATCTCATTGTACAAAACAAAAACATATCAACACTGAATTGGGTTAAAATCCAAAACCAAGACTAAATTAAAATTTCCCCATCTATTTTATTCCGCAATTCTGTATTATGGGTGAGAGATATTGCTCGTAATGAAACTATATGAAAATATTATTTTCATGTAATATTCGCTGATGGAACAAAATAAATATTTTAAAGTCAGTGTCTAATAAACAATCCTAAAGTAAAAGCCATCTATTATTCATAAATGGCATAGTCCACAAAAATATTTTTCACAATATTTTATTGAGAAACACTGTGAGATTCCTTTATTTTAAATGTAAAAATACCTCTCCGAAAGCTATATATACTTATATTAATATATAGACATCTGAACTCCGTAGTTCACAACGATGAAATTTAACATGCAAGGGGCCGAACACTTTACAGACATGAATACCTTTCACATATTACAGGTACAATTTACTTTTATCAATGAGTGGACAGACGCAAAGGAAAAATAAAGTGTGTTGCTCAAAAACACAACGACAGGAATCGAACTCACATACACAATAATCGAAATAAATATACACAAATACATATAAATACATTTGATATAGTCTAATGTAAATCCGAACATTTGTGAAACGTGGAGAAATAATTTGCTCACATTAAAATGGTATTAGATACGACAATAAACGCAGTTGCACTATGCATCTCCATTTTCATACTGTCTTTTGGCACTCTAAACAATTTAATCGTCATCATAGTTATGAGTTCAAAGAAGATGAGAGGTTTGAAAATCACACCGTATATTATTTCTTTGGCTGTTACAGATATTATCACTGTATGGTTAAATTTACTACGTATTATCTTGATTTCGTCTGAAATTGAATTGTCTGAAACGACATATATTTTTTACAGATACTTAATTTTTAACGCCAATGACATGTCTTCATTTATAACAATTATTATCTCCCTTGAACGTTTGTTGGCCGTGTACTTGCCATTTAAATTTAAGCATATGCCAAACCACATGTATTCTTTCTTCTTTGTAATATCAACGACGTTCATAAGTCTATTAACAATTAATACTACGTTGGTATACTCTAATATCGTTTCTGAGATGATGCTTTCGATAACAGTAGCTTTTCTATATGCCTTCATCCCAGCGGCTTTTTTATTAGTAAGCAATATTCTCCTGTTATACAAGTTATTTAACAGGCCGCGTCTAGGCCAGCAGCAACACGACAATACACAGTCGCGAAATACTATGTATCTTGCGATCAGTATAAATGTTATATTTCTTCTTACAACTTTTCCTGTGGCGACTGTTGCAATTTTAACTGGTCTCGACGATTCTAAGTTTTCGCATGCATTTTTAATTGCAGACGTTTGTTCCACGATTAACTATGCTGTAAATTGTATTGTATATTTCTTAATCAGTAAACAATTCAGGAATACATTCAAAGAAATAGTTTGTATGAGGAAAAGAAATTAAACAAGTGACATGTGACCTCATTTATAATTTTGCGATATCTAATAATTTAGGTTAAGTAACAGAATCGAAGAAGCGAAGAGAAATGTTCATAGAATGATGAGAGGAATGGGTAGTTGAATAGATCCGCCACTTTGCTTGAATGACAATTATTCTATCATCTCCGAACGTATGAAAGGCGACACGCCCGTATGATTCGAATTCTATTGGAAAGTGTCTGATTGTTGAATAAATTGACGTGAGCATAAAAAAAATATCCACGCAACTGCAAATGTTAATACTTATCATACTGCTATTACTACCACCGTCGCCATTGTCACCAATACCACCATCACCACCACTAGTACTAGTACTACTACACCTGCAAAATTAATTCTGATGCTGCTACTACTACTACTACTACTACTACTACTACTACTACTATTTTTCCATTCATATATGATGCCCTAAGTTGTGGACTCCATCCTGGCGCCATTCAACCATAACCAATGATAACCGATATTGCTATGACCGCAAAGAGTAAATTCATTCTTCGAATCTAAAACACATGTTCACATGTTCGCACATTTTACAACAAATAAAGGAATGCACAATAACTTCTATCTCCAGTTTCGTCTCAAATTAGAATACGAGAAACTCGTTGAGACAAAGAACGAATACGGAAACTCCGTTCCGAAAACTGAAAACTTAAAAAGTTATATTTATTATTGTGATTATAACATCAAAGTCTGTAGGTAAACGAAAAGTATTTCCCACCGTGGCCAAGCATATGTGATACAGCCGTTAGCCAGCCGCAGCTTACAACAGCCTCTCGGTGTCTATACCTTTATATATGCAAATCATCAATAAAATGACTGGAAATATTTCGTGTTTTTAATAATATAGACTAATTTCTGACATGAGCAGATGTCATAGACGCCTCTGAGATTTTCAAATTTCTAAATTCCAAAAAGGGTATCATAAAGCAGTTTATATTTACTTTTCTAAATATTTTCGATACATTGTAAAGCGATTTTGTAAAAAGTCACTTAAACGTTATTTTTGCTACGAACATAAAGACCCATCGTATGGGTGTAGAATTATCAAATCACCAAGGTGAATCACATCGAGGAGAGGGCCAGTTGATTAGATCGGCCCCAGTACACAACTGGTACTTAATTTATCGAGCTCCAAGGGACGAAAGGTAAAGTCGACCTCGGCAAAATTTGAACTCAGAACGTAGAGACAGCTGCTCATAATATGCAAACATTTCTCATGACACCAGTTCACTGTTTACAGATGCTTGCATTTTTAATGTTTTCCATCAATTTTTTACGGGTCCAGCTAGTTATTATTATATGTTTGACTTTTGCATTATAATTGTACCAGTTGACTCCAAGTTTCACCCAGAGACCTCAAGGGACAACAAGTTAGAAGTTCATTTTGATGCAATGCCTAGGGTGGCATATGTTTGGTTTTGCACATAGTACTGCTCTAGAGAATGCTTAAGAAAACATAAGAACATTATGAGTTCGTTTTAAAATTTGAGATTACATACGTAGTATTTTACCATCATCATCACCATTATCATCATCATCATCATCATCATCATCATCATCATCATCATCATCATCATCATTATTATTATCATTATTATTATTATTATTATTATTATTATTATTATTATTATTATTATTATTATTATTGAGTGCGAGAGCAGGGCATGCCATCAAAGTGACCCTGGGGTAAAATATACAAAGTCCATTATACCCATCATGACTACCCGTCTGATAAGGGCACACCAGGCACATGCATCACAACCATATGTGGGCGACATAGTAGTCTCATATCAAGATAAACAGCGCATGACCTTGCAGGTGGGGCCTACTTAGAATTTTCTTCAGGTCGAGTAGCCCATCCCGCTCAAAATGTCCTTGAATAAAGGTTGTTTGAGGATGTCGAACAAAATACCCATGTTTCCAAAGGTGAACTATCCAAACCCCAAAGAATTCCTCTCGACATATGACTATCATGCTGCCCCACTACTTCTGCTCGTGATCAGAGATGCACATATCATCAGCCACTAAAGGACATTCTCAACTGGTTAAGATCAAGCAACTGACAAGCAAATCTGTGGTATTGAGCAGAATATTTGCTGTAGCCCATCTTGTATACCAAGACAAAGCAATGTACTTGATAACACTTCCAATCAATTAAGATCAGAAGACATGAGAGCCACTGCCTGGTACTGCATCAGGGCATTTATTATTCACTGTTGTCAAATATAGGTGTGTGTGTGTATGTGGTAGGAAGCTTGCTTTCCAAGCACGTAGCTGGGGATTCTGTCTCATTGCGTGGCACGTTCGGCAAGTGTTTTGCTTTGTAGCCTCAGATCGACGAAGGGCTTGTGAGTGGATCTCATGAACGGAACCTGAAAGAAGTCCCTCGTATATTATATATATATATTAATAGTAAAGGTAAGATCACAAAAGCATGAAAGAGATCTCGATATTAAGGAAATAGAGGAATTTATCTATTAAACGTTTCATTGCTTTGATAAATGAGGAGATGCTGGAGCAGGTTTCCGCTCCGACATCGTAACTCGGAGTCTCATTATGGCAACCGAATAATCGTCACATATTATATTACAGGTATATATATATATATATGAGAAACAGAAAATGGAGAAATTGGCATGCAGATATCAGTTTCCTCAAAGATATTCAAATCCATATAATGAAATTCTAGTCCTATAATCGTTTCCATATCCAATTAGTTCTATTACAAAATTTAATTTAATTTAATTTAATTTAAATTTTCGTTTTCAAACTGGCTAATTGAGTATTTCATCGGGGAATAATGTTCACAAAAGGGAGTTAAAATTCAACATTTTGGCTGACTTCCGAGACACTCATATGCGTGCGTTGTTTAAAAGAGGATAACATTATATTCATATATATACATATAAACAAATACGTTTGATATATTTGTGCGCGTGCATATGTAATACATGATAGGTGTTATTGATGGTGGTGTTGTAGTTAGGGGGGAAATAGAATTTATTTGGTCAGAGAGAGATTAGGCGAGTGAGAGAGATAGATTGGTGGAGAGAGAGAGAGAGAGAGAGAGAGAGAGAGAGAGTGAGTGAGTGAGTCAGTGATAGTGAGGGTGATAACATTCATCACGAAATTGTGCATTTGTTTGTTAACATATATATATACACGTGCTCTGGTCAGTAAGTAGCGGGACGGTTGCCATAGTGAAGCCGCTTGGCACAGTTTGACCTTTAACTCTACTGTGCGTGCGCACTAAGTTTTGACGATATTGCTCATTTCCCCTGTTTACAACACTTCTTGGAAGGAAGGTGTAAAGCAGGTAATCGTTTCATTGACCATGACAAAGATAGTTGAGCAGGAAATCAGCTTCAAATTTTGCCAAAATCTGGGCGATACTTGCTCAAAGACCTACGCAAAGGTTTCAAAAGTTTTCGTGTTGTCGCCATAATCAAATAAAAACCTTGTGCAACTGAAATCCGAATGTCTTTTTGGTCAGCTGTAAGCAGTTTTGGCACAAACTTGGCAGACACGCGTCTCATATCCAAATCTTCAGTGATAACGTACTGAACTGAATCTGGAACTAATATGCAAGTCACCTGAAAACTCATGGATGGTAATATATATATATATATATATATATATATATATATATATATATATATATATATATATATACATATACGACGGGCTCTTTTCAGTGTCCGTCTACCAAATCCACTGACAGGGCTTTAGTTGGCGTGAGGCAGTAGTAGAAATCGCTTGTCCGAGGTGCCACTGAACCCGAAACACCACCACAGACAACAAAATAAACACAACCAAAGAGACAGGAACCAGAGAAGTGATAGGATAGAAAAGAATGCAACTGGTATGACTTCAACCCCCTCCACATTCTATTTTGCAATCCATACGATAGGTCATGCAATATGAGTTGCATTTATCCGGCAGCACTATATTTCAACAGAAGAGTTTGAACTCCGCATGAGAGAATCGATGAAATAGAAGCACAGTTCGCCATAGCAAGGACAACTTATAGATAGATTTTCGAAACGTACACTAGAAGAAATCCACAAAATAGCGCGTATACAGAGAGACAGGGGGTGGGGAGACAGAGAGGAGAGAGATAGGGAGGGAGAGAGGGAGAGGGAGAGGGAGAGGGAGAGATGGAGGGGGAGAGAGAGAGGGAGACAGAGATACAGGGTGAGAGGGAGAGAGAGATACAGGGTGAGAGGGAGAGAGAGGGAGAGAGAGAGGGGAGAGAGAGAGTGAGAGAGAGGGAGAGGAAGAGAGAGAAAGAGGGAGAGAGAGAGGGAGAGAATACAAAGTTATTCAATTCCACGCGGGTGGAAATATAAGTAAAATAGAAGTTGAAAATGCACTGAGAAGAGTTAATATATGTTTCATTATTATACTTAAAGATTTAAGGAGTTTCACAGTTTAGACTGATTTTCAAAAATTTGAAATAAAAAGATGTGGCTAATATTTTAGCTGTCTTGCTTCTAACTACTGTTTGAATCTTTCCCTATTTTTTTTAGGGACTTCATGTCTCAAATTAGTATATGTTTTGAATGGAGTTTATTTGGTAAAGGATAGTCACATGACTGGTTTTAGAAATGTTTGTACGTCCGTGTGTTACTATCAAGTCACAATATTTAGCGTCGTAAGTTAAGGGTGATACGATTTAGTGAACAATACGAGTGGTAGTACAAAACAATCAATGTTCTAAATATTGTGTGTGAAGTGTTTGTAGAAAATAAACATCTGATTGATTTAGAACATTCTATGTTTCCCGCTAGGTCCATGCATTAGTGATAAGATGCACCTAAAATGAAGGCTGACACGGTTTTGTGAACATGTATAGTTACAATCAAGGCCCTGCAAATGTATGCGAGTCCAACAATCGGGGAAGTCAAAAAGTGTGGCCGCCCCAATTGTGAGACCTACATCAATCTTATTGAAGACACAACATAGAAATTCAAATCAGGACAGATTTTTATTGTAAAAAAATTACTCTTCATATTCTTCTAGGAATTTAATATTCACTGTCAAGCATCAAAGATGTAATGAAGATTACATAGTTCAAACAATGTTTACTCTTAGAAATAAGACTGACCATTGAAATACGAGACACTAATACTAGACAGATTCCAAGGAGTGAACGCAGACATATATGCACAAAATAAGTCCCGCCCAAATTCCAGGTCCTCCTACTCCATGTTCGGTGAATACCACAGATAAAGCACGGATAAACAAAGAGAATATTTTCTTACAAAAGTACAAGCACAGACTTCATAAACTTTAACATAGTACATTCACAAATAACTATTCACACAAAAAACTCATTCTGCCATTTAACATAAGGAACCTAAGTAGCTAAGAGCCTATGTTTTAGCCACAGCACCGCATACAAACGATTCCTATCTACTCTACCATCAGACATTAAAATTGGAGTGCTTAGAATGTAACTAAGCATGTTCACTCAACCGAATCGGCCTTCATTTTAGGCGCTAAAAATACAGCAAATTGACACTAACGCACGGTCCTGACGGGAAGCATACAAAACTTTCTAAAGTTCATCACGTGTTCCTTCTCTCCAAGCACTTGACAGAAGATATTGGGAGTATTGATTGTTTAGTACTCTCGCTCGACTTTTTCAGTCAACGGTACCAGCCTTAGTTTACAACGCTAAAATTGTCACTTGATTCTATTGCAGGGACGTAGCGGGGAATCTACAAACATTTCTAAGACCAATCATATGACTATCCTCTACCAATGAAACGTTATTTAAAACATATACTAATTTGAGCCATGAACATCCTATAAAAATAGGACAGTTTCAAACACTATTCAGAAACCAAACAACTCCGACATTAGCCACGTCTGTGTATTTCAAATATTTGAAAACCAGTGTAAACTGTGAAACCGGTCAAATGTTTTCAACACTTGTATTTTTACTATATATATATATATATATATATATATATATATATATATATATATATATATATATATATATATGTATATATATATATATATATATATATATATATATATATATATATATATATATATATATATATATATATATATATATATATATATATATATATATGTATGTATATATGAGGTGGGGTTGGTTGAGATCTTACGGTCAAACGGTGGATTAAAAATCTCTTTTCTTCTGAAGACCTGGCATTCAGATGGGATTATGCAATTCTCTACATAACGATTATCATACAACACAAAGATATTTACTAGTGAAACCCGTGTAAATATGATGCAATATATGATGTTACAATAAAGACTCCTGCTTTATCCAACGTATATAATCCCAAACCAAAATCTTAGGGAAGACTACGTTTCATACCTGATTGGATTTCGTATATGCACGATTTCCAAGAACTACTAAACATTATTTAGCTGTTATATCACATACAAAATCGCAGTTCTTCGATAGGTACACGCTCTCATAATACTGCAATGCTACACACTTATATATTTTAGTGTGTATATGTACAGAACAGTTTTTCTTTTAGGCAAGATATATTTAAAATACGACCTATGTTATAATTTAATCTTTTTATTAGGTTGTATTAGTGTCTATATATCAGCTCCTGGTAGCTCCTTGTAGTTTCTTTCAGAAATGAAATTACGGAAATTCATTTCAATCAATATTTTCTTTCTCATAATCATATTCGGGATATCGATTGGGTTTGGCTTCTTAAAAGCCTCGTTTGTTATAGCGAGAGAATTTGCGTAATGCAGTCTAAAATTCTGTGTATGGCCATTTTGCAGCCGGAATTTCACTATATATATATATATGCATGTGTGTGTGTGTGTGTGTGTGTGTGTGTGTGTGTGTGTGTGTGCAGGGATATCGCTGATGGAGTTACATATCGTTGATGCTCGTATCTTGTTTATGACATGTCAGTCGCGTTATGAGTGTACACTTTTCTTTCGATATAAGTATCCCTTTTATAATGAATAGTTTATTTCTGCCGATAATTCTATAAGACAGAAATTATTAACAGCATTACGTTCAATCTCTACGCTCTGATTTGAAAGCCACCGAAATAGTTTTTCCTGTTATCCTTTTCTGGTCCAAAATATGAGTACAGTTGAGCACAGGGATCGATGTAATCGACTTACGCCCTCCCCCGGATCTCCTGGTCTTGTGCAGAAATTTGAAACCGATATTTTTAAGACAGACAGCGCTGTCAAGATCATTATAGTGTCGTATAAGTTGCTCTGCGGCATTTTTTCCGATTCATTCGGTTCTCAGCTGAAATGCCATCGAGGACGACTATGCTTTCATCTTTTTGGATTCGATAAAATAACTACCAGTCAAGCACTGAGGATGACGTAATCGACTAACCAGCCTCCCCCAACATTCTCAGGCCTTGTAATTGTAGTAAAAACGATTATTATTTATTAATGTCTTGTAATTTATTAATGTACTATAGTTTGTATTTTTTTTATATATATATTTCAGGTGAGTGTTATCTGCTAAAATGAAATATTGTCAAATGTTCAACTGATGTCCAATATCTAGAAGAAAGTATATTTACGAAATTTTAAAACAAGTATAACCTAATTGTGTAATTCGACATGCCGCCACTGTTTATTGGTACATCTTCAGGAAATTCTTTCAATTTCTAACTTACGCAATTAAGGCATTAAGAAATTCAAGAAAGGACGAAACAACGAAGAGAATTTTGCACTGATAGCCTTCCACTAAAGCTTCGAATACAACCAGTTTATCATGTTACTAGATACATCAGAGAAGAGCGACCATCGTGCGTATGCTATATTACCTGGAGTTTATTTTATTATGCCTGACGTGGATCATTTATGTAATTAAATGCTAATTAAATATTTATATTACCAAAACCATTATGTTAAAGTTCTTTAAATAAATAACGTTAATGAGATAAGCAATTTAAAATTCTCAACATAGTCGAACAAGAGAGGCATTACCAACAGACTTTTTAAATCAAAGCATTCTCCCTTAAATGGAAAAAAAAAACAGTAATGTATTAGAGAGTGCAATATACCATACCACTAAAATGATTGGTTAGTCACGGTTGGAGCACCAGCATATATCTGCTTGAACACACCAGATTTCCCTCTGGGCAACGAGAGCAACACCAACTGCAATACAATGGTATTGGAATGATTCGTTGAACGTTTATATTTTGAGGATTTTCTTTTATAAAAATTGTACAAAGTGTTAATCGATATTTTATCGAATTCAAATCTACCAGAACGATATATGTATTCTATAATTTATTTTTCCAATATATTATGAACTTTGACAATATCTAATCAAATAGTACATCTTTATTCTGTACAAGGTAACTTTTCACTATATCAATTCTTTATAATTTTTACTTAATTTTCACTATTTCATTGTTTGTGAACCAATTAGTTAAAAAGCATATTTTCTTGAAGACAATTTTCTCCTATTGGGAGTTAGTATCACATGGAGGCTGAACCATGTCTGCTAATCCAGTGTACTCAGTATAATTAATATATGTTTCAAATAGATGTTTCTCATACAATAATCATTTAGTGGAGATGTCACATACAAATATAGAATACCTGCAGGGAGAACAGAAGAACAATTGCAACAAAACATGATTGTAATATTTCCTTTACAACATTGTTCTTATGCTATGTTATATATAACCCAATGTAGTTTGCATATGAAATCTTAAGCAATATTTTTCACTGACAAATATGAACAACACATATGGTATTATATCTATCCAATGCAGCTACATCTTTGTTTTAATTCTTGGAAGTATCACTAACGTACTTGTTATCGTCGTCATGTGTTCCAAAGTGATGAAAGAATCTAAAATCGCTCCATATCTTATTTCGTTGGCTGCTGTTGACATTATCGCATTATGGATAGATATATTAGATATTTTAATACCACCATTCGGTTACCAACGCTCAGTTGCACACTTTAATTTTGCTCTACTCTTAAGCCTATTTCTAAACTATTTGTCTTCATCGATAACTGTGCTTATCTCATTTGAACGTCTATTATCCGTATTTTTGCCGTTAACTGTAGCGAGCAGTTCAAGGAAAAGTATTTACCTTATTATTGCATTATCAACAGTTCTTATTTGTTCGTTTATACTTTCTGCCACTTTACTATACCGACCGTTCGTTTCTCATACAATAACTGTTTTCATATTCTGCTGTATTTATTCTTACATACCAACAACCATTTTACTTTTAAGCACTATTCTAATGTCATACAAATTACTTCGTAGACCTAATCTTGGTCAACGCGATAGGCAAAGCAAAAAACCAAAGAAAGCCTTTTGTCTGGTAATCACTTTGAATGCCATATTTTTACTCATAAAATTCCCTGTGTCCATTATTATAAGCACAAACATTGCCAATTATCGTGAAATGATCATGTCAAAAACTGAATATCTAATTACCAATATTTTGGCATGCATAAACAACAGCTTTAATGGTATAATATATTTTTGCATCAGTAAACAATTCCGGGAGAAAACTAAAGAGATGTTTAAGCGATGTTGTAATTAGTTAATTAAGAATTGGAAAATGAAATTATTTATAAATTTTAGCGGCTAAGTACATCCGTAAATTATGGGGTGAGACTTCATATATAGAACCGATATCATTATTCAACTATTTTATTGAAGAAGAAACATAAAATCTGAGAAAACTCGATTGAGAAAGAAACTGAGGACAAAAATGATGGCCTATACTATACAGATATATAAAAAAAAGGAAAATGACGCAGTTAAATCGAAGTAAGTGAGATATTGACGACGACGACGAGAACGATGATGATGATGATAATAACGACGACATCCACAGCAGTAATAATAATAATAATAATAATAATAATAATAATAATAATAATAATAATAATAATAATAAGACTGAAGGATTTTTAATTGCTGCACAAGACCAAAGCCTCCCCACCAGAAATTACCAAAAACACATAATGAAAAGAAATATAACAAGTAACTGTAGAATATGTGGAGATCGACAAGAAACAATAAATCATATTATCTCTGGCTGCCCAGTCCTGGCTAAGAAGGAATATATTCACAGACACGACAGAGCTGGGACCTATATACACTGGAAGCTATGCCAACATTATGGAATAACAACAGAAAAAAGATGGTATAAACACACGCCAGAAAAGGTCACAGAAAACGAGAAAGCAACCATACTCTGGGATATGCCAATACACACAGATAGAGAAATTAAGTCAAATAGACCAGATATAGTTGTCAAAGATCATGAAGAAAAAAATGCTTTCTAATTGATGTATCAATACCAGCAGATGACAACGTTTCTCTAAAAGAAATGGAAAAACTTTCAAAATACAAAGACCTGGAAATAGAGGTAACTCGAATGTGGAATCTAAAAACAGAAACAATTCCTATCATAGTAGGCGCATTAGGTATGATAAAAAGAATATTCAGACAAATACATAACAAAAATAGCAGGACTTACAAATATATATAACATACAGAAAACTGTACTACTGGGTACTGCACACATTCTACGCAAAGCACTTTCAATACAGTAAACATAAGAGCACCACAGCAAACCACAGCACATACCCAAGGTGCACAGAGCTGCGCTCGGTAGTGAAGTGAAAGTACGTTATAAAAATAAAACTACTGAATAATAATAATAATAATAATAATCATAATAATAATAATAATAATAATAATAATACTAATAATAATAATAATAACCACAACAACAACAACAACAACAACGAATTTGACAAAGACTTACTGTTGAAATATTGTTCAACTAATAAAATATCTTACAATCGAATCACGCTCTTAGTCTTGACTAATAATAATAATAATAATAATAATAATAATAATAATAATAATAATAATAATAATAATAATAATAATAATAATAATAATAAAAGCACCCATATAAGTAGCTTAAGAACAAGCGTTAAGGACCATCTATGTTAAGAATCAAATATATTAAGGATCAGCTATGTTAAGTGCAGAATAGACTTCACTACCGACAGTGTATAAATGTATGTAAAATAATGCCGTGGAACCATTGTTGAAACATAGGAAGACGGCCGGCGTCATTAAAACTGATAATTGTATAAAGAAAAAAACCTTAATGAGGAAAAGAAGACAAACAATGAAGGAAAAAGATGTACGATCACTTTGCAAGGGCTACGAGCGCCAAGACAGATCCAGAATTTCGGCGGTTATGGATGAGAAGTTGTTGCTTGAATATAGATACAGAAGTTCTTATCTGTGCAGCTGAAGAACATGCGTTATGATCAAACCCCAGGAGTCAACACGAATGAAAATTTCAAAATCTTGTGGGATGAAATGATTCAGTGCGGTCGCCTGACCGAGCGTCTGGAAATAGGGCATTGTTGTGATAAAAGCAAAAAAAAAAGCAAAAAGAACATGCATGATAATCGGCATACCATGTTCCGGTGACAGAAGATGAAAGAGAAAGAAGATAAACAACTACGAGGATTTGAAGTGGAAAATATGGATTTAGCGCCTCAATGAGGAAAGTAGACGTGATACAAATAGTAATTTGTATACTTGGAAGAATCAGCGCTCAACTACCAACATGGCTGAAAAAGATTGATGCAAATGTGAAGTTAGAACACCTACAATTCTTTCTTAGTATAGAGTTAGGATGAGAGAGAAAGAGAAAGAGAGAGTAGGGAGAGAGTAGAGTGACAGAGAGTAGAAAGAGGCTAGCGAGAGTAAGAGGGGTGAAATTTGGTACTACTTTATTATTTCAACATTTTTTTTTTGCCCTCTTTCTTCATATTCTCGAAGAAATTTCAGGGAGGTTTGGCAGCATTTCACAAAATGGATGTACTATATTCTTTCCTACGAAATGTTTAATAATAGGATACAGTGCTCTGGGAATGTTAATTTGCAGTTTCTGAATGCAAAGTAGATAACCACACACACAAAGGCACTCGCTCGCGCGCAAACACATACATACGCACACATACACATTCACACTCACATATATACACACGCTGTTTTGGAGATCCATCATAACTTTCGCGGATGCAGTTCATCGCAATATGCTAGCTGTAGTGGAAGCAGTCAACATTGCATAAAACGAGCCTCCCTCATCAGGATACATTTTCGATCATATATTTCCGATCGTCGTGCGAACTTCTCTGAATTATGATCTCAAATGTAATACCTTTTCTACCCTGCAGACGTAGGCTCGTTTTATCCACTGATGATTGCCTCCGTTATAGCTTGTATAGTGTGATGAACTACATCTTAAAAAATTATGATGGATCTTCGAGCCCCGCAAAGCAGCTTTTGTAGCTAAAATCCTGATTTCCTCCACTTCAACTTTCTCATTTGTTTGTGCTCGGTGTACGTTGGATCTATTAATATAAATATCTACATATTTATACCCATTGTCTGCAATTCTTCAGTTTTGGCTTTCTCTCGTTTTGCATGTATACATGCAAATATATTTTGTACTTCATGCTCAAGCCGTTACACTTAATATATCAAATTTGTTTACTCGCATAATTGCCTACATATTTGATTGACTTGATCCCCTTAACAGGCCCAACGGAATTGTAAAGACATCGAAGTTTAAGTTTGAATCATTTGAGCTCTATTATGTATCTCCTACACCGAAAGTCTCTGGATCTCATCTATGTGTGTGCATATATGTATATACACACACAGAGACACACACACATACACACACACACTATATATATATATATATATATATATATATATATATATATATATATGTATATATATATGCATGCATATATATATATATATATATATATATATATATATATATATATATATATATACATATATACATGCACACACACACACACACACATACATATACAGATACATATATATATATATATATATATATATATATATGTATGCGTGTGTGTGTGCATGTATATATATATATATATATATATATATATATATATATATATATATATATATATATATGTATATATATATATATATATATATATATATATATATATATATATATATGTATATATATATATATATATATATATATATATATATATATACATATATATATATATGTATGCATATATATATATATACATATATATATATATATATATATATATATATATATATATATATATATATATATATATATGTTTATGTATATATGTATGTATATATACTATATATTTATTTATTTATTCATGTGTTTCAGCCAAGTGTCTGCGGTCATGCTGGTGCACCACCGTGATTTTTCGTCTTTATGCCGTGCTCTCTTCACGTTCCCTGCATGGCTCTTCTCCCACACCTGATATGGTCCAATCAAGAGTTTTGATGGCACATCTGGTGTATAAGAGAATTTGACATAGTTGCCCTAAACTGCGTCTCATTACGAGCCATTGGTTCGTCTGGTATCGTGGAGAGGAAAGCGTCAAGTTTTGTCTTGAAGACCTCCGCATCCATGTCCTGCATGTCTCTCAAATGTTTTGGCAGGGCATTGAAGAGCTGAGGTCCTCTGAAACCGAGGCTACTGCAGTATCTCGTTCTTATGTGAGATGCAGTGGACGGTACCTTTGGCACCAACACCGAAAATCTCTGGATCTCATCTATGTGTGTGCATATATGTATGTATATATATATGTATATATATATATATATATATATATATATATATATATATATATATATATATATATATATATATATATATATATATGTACATATATATATATATATATATGTATATATATATATATATGTATATATATATATATATGTATATATATATATATGTATATATATATATATGTATATATATATATATATATATATATATACATATATATATATATATATATATATATATATATATATATATATATATATATATACATATATATATATATATATACATATATGCACACACATAGATGAGATCCAGAGATTTTCGGTGTTGGTGCCAAAGGTACCGTCCACTGCATCTCACATAAGAACGAGATACTGCAGCAGCCTCGGTTTCAGAGGACCTCAGCTCTTCAATGCCCTGCCAAAACATTTGAGACATGCAAGACATGGATGCGGAGGTCTTCAAGACAAAACTTGACGCTTTCCTCTCCACGATACCAGACGAACCAATGGCTCGTAATGAGACGCAGTTTAGGGCAGCGATGTCAAATTCTCTTATACACCAGATGTGCCATCAAAACTCTTGATTGGACCATATCAGGTGGGGGAGAAGAGCCATGCAAGGAACGTGAATAGAGCACAGCATAGAGACGGAAAATCACGGTGGTGCACCAGCATGACCGCAGCCACTTGGCTGAAACCCACAAATAAATAAATAATATATATATATATATATATATATGTATATATATATATATATATATATATATATATATATATATATATATATATATATATATATATATATATATATATATATATATATATATATATATATATATATATATATATATATATATATATATATATACTTGCAAGCGTACCTGACAGTGTGTGTTTATGCATATGTGTTTGCCTTCACTATCGTTAATTAAACATCACCCCCTCCCTTATAGCAGATCAATTTGTCAGCCATTATCATAAGCCATTAATGCGTTGTTGTATCCGTTCATATTCAGGTGTGTTGCTGTCATTGTGATTAGACAATGACATTATAATGTATTAATATTTACTCTGTAATAGCTTTAGACATGGTGAAAAGGTAAATTTAAATCGTCACTGGAATAACTACAGATAATAGACAAATCTCAGCAAATCTTTTCCCTAGTCGTTCATCTAATAGAAAGCAGAGTTCATACGAAGTACATTCGTACTTGTATAGAGCGTGGGATAAACGCAGTCACATTGCGTCTAAGCAAAGATTGAAATTAAACGATCGCCATCTGTCGTTAAGACATAACACCAATAATAACAGCAACGACAATAAAATAATGCAATCATATCTGGTGGATTCGATTAACAGCATGTGTGTGATAGTGTTTCAGTGTGTTTGTGTGTGTGTGAACAAAGGTTGAAGGCCTGTACGGATTATTAATGATTATAAGTCAAACATGATATGAAAACATAATATACGTAAATATATGTGATTTTTATTTAATTTTTCTCACAACATGTATCGGAGAATGATGCAATCCATGCAGTTGTTTCATAACTATATTTTGCAAGCGATATTTATATTAATTCTGTCACGTGTGTTCTTTGAAGCTTTCCATATTATGCTTTCCACGCTTGCGCTAATCGTCGATTATCTACTTCAATCTGCAGCAAATCATTTTGTAAAAGTTACTTTCCAAGTCCTCTATGTTTCAGCTACATGTAGCAGTTTGCGTGTAGAGTCAGTTGCTGGGATGCCGTCACTTGAAGTCGTCTATAATTTCAAAATATAATTGTGATTTAATTTGTATAAACAAATTTTTCGATTCGTTGTACAAACTTCAAGTTGTCCATAATTTATTCTCTGAGGACGCAATTGGAAGACCCACAGTAAGACCACCTTTGAAATTTTTTTCCAAATACAACACCTGCATATTAATTCCAATCTCCTAAATCTAACAAGATTTAAATCATGTACATCGATATATGCCAAAACAAAAGACAGAAAACACTACAAAACTACTAAAACGAGATTACCAGTGTCAAAAATAACAATAAAAACAATAATGAATGTACTATTGTATTTTTCGCTGCGGTACCAACAACACTTGTTTAATAAATTCTTCATGGATGGTGAAATTTTGAGGAATGTTTTTTCATAGGATTATGAACATCACGGAGAGTCACACAGCACTTCGCTACAGTGCAGTCACTATGCTGGTTTTCGGAAATTTAAGTAATTTACTTGTGATTGGAGTCATGTGTACAAAATCAATGAGGGATTTAAAAATATCTCTGTATATAATTGTCCTATCTGTCGTAGACACAATCGCATTATGGCTGAATTTAATGAGAATTATTTTACAAACATACGGATATGGATACCCACTTAGAACTTTGAATTTGCTTCTATTATTAAACCTCATTTTCTGCGATTTGTCTTCGTGGATAACAGTGATTATATCACTGGAACGTGTATTAGCCGTGTATTTTCCGTTTAAATTTATGCGTCGTTCTAAGCAATATTATTCCTTTGTTATAATATTATCAACTGTTTTGATTTGTATATTTATAATTACCGCTTTGTTAGTATATAACCCAATATTTTCAAGTAGAATTTCTTTCATCATTTTTTGCTCTTTTTACGCTTACATACCAGCGACCCTTTTACTTGTAAGTTCTATACTAATGACATACAAATTACTTCATAGACCAAATCTTGGTCAGCAAAATCAGGAAAATTCTCAGTCAAAGAATACAGTTTTTCTTGTAGTCAGTATAAATACCATATTTTTACTCACCACGTTTCCTGTGTCCATTGCTGCTAACGTTAAAGAGGATTCAAACATTCTCTCAGAACACAATTTCTTGATTGTCGACTTCATTTCATGCATAAACTACACTGTCAATTGTATTCTATATTTTTGTGTTAGTGAAAAATTCAGAAACACAGCTAAGCAAATCTTTAAAATAAATTGCATGTGTTATTTTAAAGCAAAAGCTTTAAAATAATTTGCGTATATTAATTAAAATGATGAATGAAGTTTAGTTCTTATTTCTCAAAGACAAATGGTAATATTTCCAAAAAGGATATGATAGATACAATGAGAAACAGAACGGAATATCACACGCCACTATCACTAATACCACTGTATAAAAATAAAGACCTCCACAGCGACAGAAAAAAATTATAATAATCCTTTGTACTGTAGGCACAAATCCGGAAAAGTGCGGAGAAGGGGTTTATCGAATATATTGACCCTAATACTTGAGAGGTACATGTGGCATGGACACCGAAAAGATTAACAGGAAAATATGACATCGGTCGTATGTGAACTCTGAACGTAGAGAGCCTGAAAACAGGTCGCTAAGTAGAAATGAGTGTGTCAGCTCAGAGCCTTAAAGACTGGCCCATTCTACATCAACATAAATCTGGCGGCAATGCTGTTATGGTCTTCGTCTGGAGAAAAGACTGAAATATATTCACAAATATCACACAGGCCGAATGTAACCTTATCAAAGTATTGGAGATTGAACATTCAATAGAAGAATATGACAACATAGGGATCGGGGTAAGTACAGCTATATTTATTTCAAGTAAATAATGCGTGAGTAAATAATGTAGAAATAAAAAATGTAACATTCTTACATGCAAATTAAATGTGCTAATCGTATATTATAAACGAGAAGCGGAAATCCATCTATCTGTCCGTCACAACATCTATTAGAGGGAAGGAAAGGAAGAGGAATCAAAATACACGTCATATTGTATTTTTGGAAGAAGGGAGGAGAAAAAGTTGCTGCGGTTGAGAGAGAATTAGAGTATGAGTGTGTGGGTGTGGGGGGAGGAAAGATAGATAGATAGATTACGGTCTACTATTAAAAAAAGGTACTTGTATGATTAACAAATATTTTATACCGGTAGCGAAGTGATGGATTAAGACCTAGTTTAAAATGAAAGTAACATAATTGAAACATCATAAGTTGTAAATAATAAATCAAAATCTGGATGAATCTTCTCCAAGAGCTATAGAGAATTCCATAGAGTATGCTTAATACGATCATAATACGAAAGAAATTAAAATAATTAGATTCATTGGAGAGTTTTGTCAAGGGTTATTTATGAATAGAGGGTACTCCGTCTCTTCTTGTATTCTAAACGCAAAACTGAAAGAAAATGATGAACTAGTAAAATATAAATTAAGATCTTTTTTAACAGTTACAAATCAACGATATATTCAACATAAACAATCGATATATAAATAAATACATCAGCCTTTTATTGATAAAGCAGAACAAAACTGGAAAATCTATAACCGTCGTTCAAATAGCGAATAACAGGCATACATAATAATCTATAATATGTTCTCAAAAGTCGAACAATAAATATGTTTACGTAGACTTGGGCCTGTCATGATCCTTAGGACTTTTAATACTGAGTTTAATCCTGTTTGCAAAGCGTATCAGTGACTGAGGTCACAACAGTCTTCCTCGAGGAGCAGGTGGTCGGTCCTGCGCATGATTAAATTCGTAGCTTTTGCTGGATCTCTTTCACAACTGAGTGAAATAGAGCAAGAACACTGAACTGACGTGCTGGTCGGATAATTGAAACCACCTTTCGTAAGAGTGAATGCAAGACCTTAACCGTTTGGCCAACTGAAGAAAAGACTCAAACTTTTAAAATACATGACAAAAATAACTAGATACAAAAAAAGGCATCGAGCAATCACTCACAACACACAAACCACGTGCAATTCCATAAACGAAACTAAAGTTGACCAAAAGAAAATATAAATATCAAGAAAGTTGTGACATTGTTTTAAGTGCAGTCAAGCGTGTATCACGCTGTATTGAGGTCTATTTTGGTGTGTAAGCTCCAGTCTGGAGATTGCTTTTCAGGGTTCACTAAACAATGTTATTTGGTGAAAGGGTTACTTAGCCAACAGGTATGTAACTAGGTTTAATTATTGTACATATCATTTGAACACTATTTAGAAGATTTGGGATGGTAGAGTTAATTGTTCGGAGTTCGGTTAAGTTTGTAAAACAATGTAACCAGGTGTGTCTGTTAACGTGTGTCGGTTTTAAGTCATAGAAATGAAATGAAAAATATGCAGAACCCACCAAAGAAAGCAAAAGAGGGCCAGATGAAAATACTAACCTAAAATAAGAATTAAGACTATAGATAACCCCTTAGAAACTGTCAGCCAAATAAATATTCTCATCAGAAATATATATACTCCTGAAAAAACTGCTGGTGACAAAGCGAAGAAAAATGTATATCAGACGAGATCAAATCGAGTTGCCGATGAGAATGGAAGGCATTCAATTGTCTTAAATTTAATGAGGATACATCGAGATGCAGCTTATAAAGGAGGAACAAGAAAGTACACGTGATACTTCAATTCGGATATAAATGATATATAAAGAAGATTGGTCGTTGTTTCTATATGAATGCTGTTATATTGCATGCTGCTCCATCAGATAATTTTACCAAAGACTGAATTCTGTATACTTTGGAAATAATGAACTAGACAAAGTCCTACATACAGGAACCAATGAAAAGATTAATAAGATTAATACGGACAGATTTAATGAATACTTATAACGGTGTTAACAAAAAAAAAATCGAACATATACACATAAAAGAAGAATGAAAATGTAATAATCATTGTCTAACTCTTCTAGTAATAAGTTATAATTAATAATTTTCTGAAACTAAAGATAATTCAATTAGCAATTCTAGGTATGTAAATAAGAAACAATGAAGATATTGAAGTGTAATATGTAGATGCCGGTTCAGAATTATATTTATAACCGTTAGATTGGAGCAGAATCAACGTGTAGCTATAAAACTATTATATTTATATACTGTAGTGCGATGGTTATTTATACTACTAACTTAAAGGGAAACGGGTTACATAGAGTCATAACCGCTTATGTATCAATAGAAAAACAATTGCTTTCCTCTTCAAATAAACGAAGGAAGAAGAAGCTGAGGTATCAGATATGTGAATGATGACTAGAGAAAACTAAAGTGCTTTCATAACACTATAAAAACGAAAAAAAAAATAGAATGATACTACTCAAGAACATTATGTTCGATAGAAATGGTTCAGAACTCAGAGCGTAGAGCAACAAAAGGGAAAGAATACCTTTGACAAACCATGTATTTAACTTGGCATAATTACTTATAAGGGTAATTTAGCTTGCACAACCATTACACTTTAAAGACTAAGCAAGCGGATGCAAAAGTTACTTAACTGTGAATAACCAGCATGTATGGACGCTCATATTACTTTAAAAGTTTCTGCTGCATACATGTGGAAGTGACCGCTCCGAATCTAGGTTTATTAGCCGTTTTCAAAATGTTGTTTTGAACGTATAGGGTAAATCACTTAATTCCTAGAAGCGCACATGCATATGGTTATCTCTGGATATTTGTTATAAAGCACGCATTAAGAACCAATCCAAACCAACCAATTTAATTCCCCAAACAATCACTGTCGACATATTCTAATTGCATTTACTGATTTTCGGCAAAATCCGACAACTTATCGCATATGTAAGCTGCCCATGTTGTGGCTTCGTATTCCGTCAAACATTGAAGCAGTAAACTGCTGGAAAACGTGGATGATCGTATAACAGGCTAACATAGAAGTTATTTTTAAAGCATTCACTTCTGAAATGCTGTTCATAGAGTGACAGAGCGTTAACATTTTAAAATTTAGATGAACACCAGCAGTTGATCAAATGGCATTTCTTGGCGGAAACATACATATAAGAGTCCGACCTTTGTTCGAATATCTTGGGCAAATAATATGTGGATTGGATTACTTATTCTTAAATACTTCTTTCATCGTTTTAATTTTGAATGTGAAATATATCATATGCTGCATTATTTACATTATTTACATTTGACGGATATTTGTCCTCGTTTTGTTTGTTGTTAACACAACGTTCCGACTGATAGAGCCTCCAGGCTTCATCAGGTGTCTTGGTGAAATTTCGAACCTGGGTTCTCCTTCCTAAGGTAGTTTTCGATGTTATTATTATTATTATTATTATTATTATTATTATTATTATTATTATTATTATTATTATTATTATTATTATCATCATCATTAATAATAATGATCAGCTCACTGTCTGGAATCGAACTCGGAATCTTGTGGTAAGTAGCCCGTGCTCTTAACCACCACGCCATATGCCCATGGGTTTTTTTCTTTAACCATAATGGTTAAGAGTGCGGGCTACTAACCCCAAGATTCCGAGTTCGATTCCAACAGTGACATGAATAATAATAATAATAATAATAATAATAATAATAATAATAATAATAATAATAATAATAATAATAATAATAAAATCGAAAAATACCTTAGGAATGAGACCCCACGTTTGAAATTTCCCCCAAAGACACCTGATGAAGGCTGGAGGTTATATTAGGCGAAACGTTGTGTTAACAGCAAACAAGATGAGGACACATATCCGTTAAATGTAAATAATGTACATAATTCGTCATATCTTAAATGTAGAACTATATCATATGCTGCTTTTAGTGCATCGTATGCCATATTTTAATCTATATTGCAAGAATTTGATCGAAGCTAACACCATCAGTCTCCTCATGTGAAACAGAATCACTACGAGAACACTATATATATATATATATATATATATATATATAAGCAGATTGCCTAAAAGGATAGATGTCCAGCACTAGGGTTTGTGTATAAGATATTCTCATTATTTTGGCATATAGGCTACAAAAACAGTATATAATAAGCTCCATGTCATTTTCAGCAATAAAAATTACCATAGCCGATTCCTTATTTACATGTCAACATCAAAACATTAGACTGCAGAGCTTTTGTAAGATGAGAATCTAAGAATTTACAGCGACTGAGGTCTTGACATAAAAACATACATGGACACAGTTAAAAATTGTGCTGCTTATTCCATGTACATCAGACATACAATGTGTGTTTCATATTTGTTAATATATATATATATACATTAGCAGATTGCCTGCAAAGATAGCTCTGGGTATTGTGCATAAGACATTCTCATTATGTTGTAAACAAGCTGGAGACTTAAGTGCTTTTGGTATACCTGAACGTCATTACCAACTGTGGCTTCCATTGTGCAAGGTTTCCATTAAACAATTTGGAACTTGTTAATCTTAAGCGTGTTTGTTACCCGTTAATATAGTCAACAACAGTGAACATCCTTTTTATACTTGCACACTTTTATGTATTTTTTCCCCATGATCCACCGAAAGGAGGTTCTAAACAAGGAAAATACTGATCTATTTCTTAACATTGAATAACAAACAAATATGTCGCTTTGAAAATCCCCGTGAAATTGAAGAACAATAAAAGCAATTTTAACAAAAAGAGGAAATGGAGTAAATAGCAGAATAACAAACATTTAGTTGAAGAGGAAACTTGCCCCGCTGATTGATATTGAATTGGTTGTCACGAAGTATGGTATGTCAAGAAGAAATTCTATGTTGAAAGAAATAACAAACAAATATTAGTTGTGACGTCAATATTTGTTCTCGAATATTGCACGTGCTTCTGAGAAAGAATGTAAAATTTCTTTTGTGTACTAAACAGAACAATTGAAAATAAAAAAAGGAACAATGAAGTAAAGAAGGAAATACAACCCTGTTTATAACAAAGGGAAGTCGCCAAGCAATATATCTCTCTAATCTTGTTACAGCTCCAACAATTTTGCGGGAAGCAGGCAATTTTATTATATCCACCATAGTACTTTACTGGTATTCATTTTTTTGATCCCTAAAATATGAAAGTTAAAAAACGACCTTGGGGAATACAGGTACAAGGCTTGAAAAGAGGGGAAGGGGTACGTGAATTAAATACACCCCAGTGTGTAAGTGGTACTATTTCATCGTTCCCCGAGAGTATAAAAGGCAAAGTCGAATTGGAACTCAGAATTAAATACGACCGAAATGCTAGCGGGCAAACGATTCTGCCCGTTCACCATTTTGTTGTAAAACGTTATATCAACAACCACAAAAAATATAGATAAGAACGCGGGCGAGAATGTGGCAGGAATATGAAGTACGATGTAGAGTAATTTCAATTCAATATCCTATTTATCTGGAATCGTATTGTATTTTGCCATTTCAGCGTCGTCACATTCAGCTTTTATATATGCGTGAGTGCAACACATATCTCTAATACAGTTTTCTCTCTTCTTCCAAATTAACAAAAACAGCATTAGTAGTAGTAACAGCAACAACCGCATTAATAATAATAATTTCTACCTTGGGCAGAAAGCCAGTGATTTTCATGGGAAACTATGTTAGTCGATATTGTTAATGTAGTGTTTTCTTTTTATCTTTTTCGGGGTGCCTTTTGGCCTTTATAACTTTTCTTTACTGTTTTTGAAATATGAATAAATTTTACCCCTTCTCAGAGATAAGACGTTGGAGTGCCAAGCAGAATGATAAGTCGAACATACCTACGGATTGTTCTTTACATCTTATATGAGCAACCAGACAAAATTTTCAATGAAAATATTTCTGCGATTGCTTCCATTAATGACACAAAAATACTGTTCACCTAAAGTAAAGTTTGCCCAGAATTAGTTGTAGCATATTTAAAATCGCATTTCAAGATTGTTCGTATAACTGCATATGCAAATATTACAACATGAAAAACCCAAAGCCACGTAAAGTACTTATTGAACGACAGCGATAGTCAACATAATTTTACTGATTTATACCTAATATTTGTCTTAGATTTATACGGAAACACAGAACACAACGTTTAACATTCCTTTTCGATTACCACATTTAAGTTTCTAATAAACTTCCCTATGTACGGTAAAGCGACAGATTCAAAATAATGTCTTGAAAATTCATTTTTAATATGGTCCAGTAGATACTGATATTAATATGCTCATCAGTGGCGTGTATCGATAGAGAAAAATAACTTCGCTTCTATGACGAATGAGTTACCAAAACACAATCTATTCAGTAGCACAATGCACTCTGAAAAGTCGATGCTTCGACATCTTTGTTTTTCATCTGCTAGAAGCACTTTCGAACCGCTGCTTTTGTTTATAACCTCAGAGAACAAAACTACTTCCTGATCAGGACAGGTATCTGCCAACCAGCAATAAGTCTTCACGCATGGTGAACAGCGAATGGAAGTAGAGTTCCAATCAATTACAATGGTACTGTCCAAAACATATATTGATACCTATGACAGTAGAATGTTTTCTGGGTGTTATCTAGAGTGTTTCTCTGCATAAAATATTACTTTTTCACCTGCCGTGTCTGTTTTTGAGATACAGCACATACCATAGTATTCTGATGTATTCAGTCACGCATTAAAATTTGTGGCCCCATTTCTAGTTCACACTTCTCTGTATTGGATGGTAATGATTATTA
The DNA here is from genome assembly GCF_046866305.1 of Octopus bimaculoides. Lineage (NCBI taxonomy): Eukaryota > Metazoa > Mollusca > Cephalopoda > Octopoda > Octopodidae > Octopus > Octopus bimaculoides. The sequence continues at coordinate 104,431,121 of NC_142933.1, forward strand.
GAATTGATAGGAGCCACTCCTGGCTATAATCTTAGAGCGACTTGACAATTTTCCGATTATACTAAATAACACTAATTACCATGTCGTTGGAGAAGGGTAGAAGAAATTGTTGGATAATATCTATAGCGTCAGTTGGACATCCTTGGAAATTTAGCAGGAAAGTTTAGTGAGACTTATTTCCAATTTGGCCGTATGGAGGAAGTGCTTCAGAAGTCTTCACTCACATTTCTCCCAGGAATAGTGGTTGGAGAAAATAGATGAACGAAACATAGAAATTAGTCTAACAAATAAAATATATTCGCTATAACCTATATTCCAATACTTGAATGATTTCAGCAACATGTATTCCAGCTGACTCCTAACTTTATCGAAACCTATGCTATTTGTTCGATCATCAAAATATACGGTAAGTCGATGCATATTCCATGAAATGAACGCATTTAATGTTAACGTTAAATACTTGTGTAAGATATAGTCATCCTCTTTGCAACGTGGTGAAATTAATTTGTTCGTTTCTTTGCAATGTTATATGAATTAACTAGAAAAAATATTCTTAATATAATGGTTTGCTCTTTGGTTTGTTTTTGTGTAACTAATTCCTTCTAAAAATATCTTTTATGAAATTTGAATTAATTTTATTTCTTTTCAGAAATATGACGATGGAGTGTTAAGTAGAAACAAATAACTATTTTTAACACCTGCTTCTCTCTCTTCGCTTTTATTTAAGGTTCCACAGCTGCCAAACCTGCTCGAGATGTTTGTACAGTTTACGGAGAAGGCGCAATTACTGACTGAAATGCAAAGAAATGTTTTTGCTTCAAGAAGGAGAAATTCGAACTCACAGACACTTTGGGTTTCAGCTGATGTGTTCATTTCAAATCGGGTCTAGTGGAAAAACACATTAACAAGTATCGGAGCCAATCCACTAATGAATTATTGAAGGAGACAGAATGATCCCATGATAGGGTCTCCGTCACCTTCATTCCATTGATAAGGTCCAAATGACCCAACCGGTGACAAAGCGTGGTTCATTAAAATGACAACGCTCGTCCCCACGTTGCTAATTTGTCCACAAACGCTATTCAAGAACTCGGTTGTTTAGTTCTCCCGCGCCACATTTATTCATCTGCTATATAGCCTTCAGTCAATTAACTTTTCCGGTCACCGTTCACCAGTTGGAGCTGTGTTTCCCTCCACAACGGAGTAGAGGTAGAAGTGAAGTCTTCCAGTCAAGATCCGGAGATTTCTATTGCCAAGGTAGTGTAAATTTGGCAAGATGGAGAGTTGACGGATTTGTTAAAGTAGTTAATGAAAATAGTCATTCAAAATAAAAACAAAACAAAAATGACCGAATTTATGCGACAACCCATAATATGAGTCTTGACGATTAAATAACATAAAAGTCGCGGACACGAATGGAACCTGTGATATAACACTCTCGGAATGAACATGTTAAATATTCTATCAAGCCTGCAGCAATATACATATACAAAAATATATTTACAACATGGCATGCATGCATAAACAGAAGAACGTGAAAAAATTAGCGCTCGTTCACATTTCATACTAAAAACTAAAGGACATTTTGTGTAACTTTCTCCCATTCAAATATGATATACCTTCGAAATAACTGCTTCTAAGTCATTTACTAGACCACGATGAAACATTTAGCACCTTGTTTGATCTTCCGAAAAGTAACATTCAAATCGCAATCAAATTGATATCATCGTGTAATGAAAATCCTATAAAATATCCTCTCACTCATTGGTGGAATCAATTTTTATCAGAGATGGTTTTATCAGGCCGGTTCTGTGATCGAGCAATAATGGAAACACAACATTCATAAAGTGCGGTGGCGTTAAAAAACTTCATTTTCTGGAACTTTTGTTTATGTTGCATTCATTTTCCCTTTTTTCACGTATTTACTTCGCTCAATTAATAACTGTTATATATAAAGCAATCAATTAACGATGATATGGAATCATTATTAACATAAAATATGTTTAATACTTTTGTTTTGAAAATCCGTATATGTGAAATAAAAAAATAAATAAAT
>NC_142933.1:104443176-104445676 GCF_046866305.1 Octopus bimaculoides
TATCAGCTGCAATCGTGATTAACTGAATGCTCATCTAGAAGAACTACAGTATTAAGTAACATATAAGTAACTAAATACTCTATAGAGAAGCATATTATCAGCGCAATTTCCAGTTTGATTACTAATATGCAACAAAGTTGGACATTTCAGATACAGTCAGTCTACACCTTTCCACAGTTTCATCTATCCAGTTTTTACACACAACGTGGAATCTTAGTCTATGACAAAAAAAAAAAAAAAAAAATACTTACATTCAAATTCTATAGCTGTTCAACGTAATCATCTTGTTAAAACTAAAAACACGAACTTCTCATTCTATGAGAAATAAATGAAATAAAAACATGAAATAAAACAAAATACTCGAAATATTTCATTTAAAATTCTCCATTCACATAACCATACATGAGCGCGGGCGAAAACGTTTATATTCTACGTACATACATAAGGCGGTGAGCTGGAAGAAACGTTAGCGCGCCGGGAGAAATGCTTCGCTGTATTTCGTCAGCCGCTACGTTCTGAGTTCAAATTCCGCCGAGGTCGACTTTACCTTTCATCCTTTCTGGGTCGATAAATTAAGTACCAGTTATTCACTGGAGTCGATGTAATCGACTTAATCCCTTTGTCTGTCTTTGTTTGTTCCCTCTGTGTTTATTCCCTTGTGGGCAATAAAGAAATAAGAAACATTAGCACGCTGGGCGAAATGCATACCGGTATATCGTCTTTTTTCACGTTCTGAGTTCAAATTCTGCCGAGGTCGACTTTGCATTTCCTCCTTCCAGGGTCTATAAATTAGGTACAAGCTGCGTACTGGTGTCGATCTAATCGACTGGTCCCCTGCTCAAAACTTTCGGGCCTTGTGCCTAGAGTAGAAAAGAATATTTTACGTACATACACGGAAGCATTGAATAACGCCCATAGAGAAAAAAGGAATTCCCACTAAGACATGTCCGACTTTAAGGCAGCCAGGAGAAACAACGTGAAGTGGTCGGCGTAGAATTGGGGCAAATCTACCCCGAAATGACACAAACCAATACCCCAACGTTTACAAACGGTTCTCCAGAACCTGAGTAAGATTCAATTCACACATGAGCCATCACTCCTGTGCCTCTATATACGTATATATATATATATATATATATATATATATATATATATATATATATATATATATATATATATAGAGAGAGAGAGAGAGAGAGAGAGAGAGAGATAAATAGATAGATATCTCTCTCTCTCTCTCTCTCTATATATATATATATATATATATATATATGCGTTTGACTATCTAGTGTGTTTAGGTAACGTTTGAGGGCGTGAGTTCGTCTACGAATTTATACAGTCAACTTTACCAAATCATTTACACTTTTACGATTAACCTCGTCTAAGGATTAAACATTAAATTTCCACGAAGTACATATTTATCTCCCTTTCACATACAATACGTACATAATTCCTGGCTTGTCATGTTGCTAGCACACACACACACACACACACACACACATGATATCATCGTACACATATACACGCATTTTCTATACTTCCCACTTTCATGTGTCCCGTTAAACAGTAACCATTCTTAAATCTGTGTAAGTAGGAAATATATTCAAAATATAATTTTATTGTCATCAAACCCAAATATAATTTGTTCTGATATCTTTATATCACCAAATGCTCACTTCTGTCTCTGTTTAAAACAACACGATCTAACAGTCAATATGATTTTGCGCTTCACCAATTCGTATCAGATTAATAATGCATGAAATTTATATATTATTACCGAAAGAAGGGTTAGATGCAAATAGCTATATTTCAAGTGACGTCTGGTCTAAAATTTTATCACACGCTTATAACACGTGATTGATCTCGATGTGTTGAAAAATATACATACATACATGCATGCATTTTCATATATACGGCAATATCAAACAGTGAGAATATATGTGCTGAACACCACTCTGATGGATATTATTTGTCGGTTAACAAAACAATCAATATCTCTATTTCTTTGAATAGCGCTTCACTCTAATCGAAGGGTATCGCATATATACATACATACATACATACATACATACATATATATATATATATATATATATATATATATATATATATATATATATATATATATATATATATATATATATATATATATATATATATATATATATATATATATACATATATATATATATATATCATACATACATATATATACATATATATGTATATATATATATATATATATATATATATATATATATATATATATATATATATATATATATATATATATATATACACGTATATATATGCATATATACATATATATACATATATACGTATATATACATATATATATATATATACATATATATATATATATATATATATGTATATATATATATATATATATATATATATATATATATATATATATGTATATATATATATATATATATATATATATATATATATATATATATATATATATATATATATA
>NC_142933.1:104450676-104455676 GCF_046866305.1 Octopus bimaculoides
GGGGGCATGTTAGTGTCTAAGGAGCCCATCCCCTCAAGTTTGAGAATATTTTTATTCATCTCTGGAATAATGCATTAATTATTTCCGCCTGTGTGTGTTTCTAGACAGTTGAAAGAAACACATTTAACCGAAAAAAATCATTAAATTATAGTATTTTAATTGTGGGTGGGCCCCTTGTAGTAGTGGGCAGGCCCCCTCAGTCTGCTGGCTGCTGCCAACATGTTTAAACCCAGTCCAACACTGTATGTATATATATATATATATATATATATATATATATATATATATATATATATATATATATATGTATGTATGTATTTATGTATGTATGCTATATATGTATGTATGTATGTATGTATGTATGTATGTATGTATGTATGCTATATTTCACGTTGCTCCTCTCCAGGTGTAATTGAATAGAGTGTTTAATTTTTCAGTCCGTTATAAGTAATGGAAACCATTTATCCGGCATAACAAGTCGTAGGACACGAAACTGTAATGTTGACGGAACTTATTTCATTTTACTATTCTACTATTAGGAACTCTCACTGAAACATTGCTTTCAAAATTTTTGGTGTCATGCAAAAACCACGTCAAAAATATTATTTTGTAAATATGTCTTTAATCCTTTAACATTCAGAATTTTTTTTTTTTTCAAATTTACTGCTTACTTAATCCCATTGTTTCCAGCTAATCGTGCATTATATTGCAGCTTTGAGATGATGTGTTCGTTTGTTTTTAAAATGACGTTGTAGGCTAGCTTCAAGGAGCCTGATCTGACCGGTTTGAAAATAATGAGGTAACATATTTGGTTCGGATACAGCCAGTTTAAATGCTAAATGTTTAAACAAGTAGCAGCTATTGAAATCTATTTATTTTTCGTGGCTAGTTTCTTATTGTGTTTTCCCTTTCAGTTGTGATTTGCATTTTTTCTCTCAACCACTTTCAATTTATGTCCTGTATTCATCTAGTTGTCTGTCTTGATGTTTAATCCCTCCCTGCAAAGACAGCTGAGGTAAACATATTAGATCTATTTACACGCTTACGACATTCCCGAAGCGAACGTTATGCAGTTCCGTCCTCATACATGGTATGATGCTCAGTAGGTTCCATGTTTTGGTGTTTCTTTTTTATATTCCCATGTACCTAATATAGACTGCTAAACACACCATCAATTTGACAACCAGAAGGCCTTTGACTGGTGAAATCGTGATATGAATTAATAACTTTCGTTTTTCATTGTAAACAGACTTGATAATACAAGGGGTTTATTCAAATCGACGTTAATGAGCCCACCCAGCCGACAGACAGATAGATAGATGAATAGATAGATACATGTATTCCCGCTCGTACTTTATATAGTTTTACATGTTAAAAAAAAAACAAATTAGAATTTTACAGCTTCATCCCATACTATTCTATAAACACTCATATATTTATTCATTTCTACTAGAAAAATATAGACTGCCTCCGCAGTTTCTTCTTTTCTTCTTCATAACCCCTCTTATAAATTAATATCATAGATATTGCCAATTTCCAACAAATCTAACAAATACTTATATAAATCTAACGCCAGATGACTTAATCAAACAATGTCCCATTCAACAATGAATAGACAGACCATAATTTTCTATATAAATAGATTGGTTTCATTGCAAACTCACGAGTCCTTACTTACCAATCGGATATTTTCGGTGAAACATCATCAAGTTATATTCATTACAATCCACAAACAATGTATAGTCACATTGTTGGTGTTTGTTCAGGCATTGAAGATGTGAAGAATAAATGAGAGGTTGCAGCTTTTTAAATGACACAGCAGACTGCCATTAAGACACAATAGCGATGAAATAAAATGTAATTAATTCGAATCCACTGTTGTTCCGTAATTTTATCTATGACGTCATAAGTCTCTATAAATTTACGAAAATTCGTTTTCAAATTCATAAAAACCCAATATATTGTAATCAGTCAAATTAAATGCACAATATTACGTTCTTAAAATTCCATTTGCAAGACATGTCTGCACTCAAAAGAAAATAAACAACATTTTGTGTTTAATTAGAAATATCATTAAATAATTATATCTGTCAAGGAATAGATTCCACTAACGTGGTGAGACTATTTTCCGTCGTTTCTAATAAAATAATGTTGCCCATTAAATACACGACAAATATTGGGACGTGAGTGATTATATGCAGGTATAATAGATGTGTACTTGTGTATGTGTAGATAGACAGCCGACAACTGATGAACAATCGTTCTATGTATTCTTTGTGTTACTTGTCTTGTTTTCCATTTTTTTCTCTCTCTCATTTAAGTGTTTAACTCATTTGTTTTCGTATTACATGTTGGTTACTGTTGGTGAAGTCCTGTACCCATATATGCATACATATACACACAAACATATATATATATATATATATATATATATATATATATAGTGTAGTATATTGCCATTTATGTGTGGCTGACACCTAGGGGTGGATGTTACTGTTGCTTTTAGCCCCAGGAGGACATCTCCTCCAGCTGGCTTATCGACACACTACTGTGTCCTGTTTGCCAAGGGATAACATCCACCCCTAGGGGTCAGCCACACTTAAGTGGCAATATACTACACTTTATCGTGCAGTTACTGTTAATACTTCATTTAGAGAATTAACATTGCTTATATATATATATATATATATATATATAGAGAGAGAGAGAGAGAGAGAGAGAGAAAGAAAGAGATGGGGAGAGTAAGGGTGCGGTAAGAAAGAGAGAGGGATAGATACAGGTATATGTCAATATACGTATGTACATGTGCATGTATATATATATATATATATATATATATAATAATATTAGGGACAAAATCTAAAAGTACAGGTAAAAACTCAATTAAAATCATTTTATTATATTATATTTATCTTATGATATTTACTTTGCTTTATACTCATTTACTGTACTTTTAATTTTTCTATATGTGATAGTGGATTTTCATCGATGGGCTCTTGAAACTTGGTTATTTTCCCTGAAATTATATATTTTATATATATATACATATATATATATATATATGTATATATATATATATATATATATATATATATATATATATATATATATATATATATATATATATATATATATATATATATATATATATATATATATATATATATATATAGATAGATAGATAGATAGATAGATAGATAGATAGATAGATACATACATACATACATACATACATACATATATACTCGCGCGTGCACAGATACAAAAACATATATATGTAAGAATGTAAGCATGTATGAAAGAATGTGTATGTAAATACATTCATTCGTACGTACGTAATGTGGTTTAATAAAATAAAGAAATAATTAAGATAGCTGCGCATATACACGCATATATTAATTTATTTCTTTTACAGAATAAAACTAGTAACAACCTTTCCTGCCTTTATTTAATCTTATGACAACCGTTTCCAGCGAAACGCAGACTGGTTTCGGAGTTGAAGCTAAAATAGTTAAAATTCTTACTTACTTAGCATATATGTTGCGTGAAATATCATGGTAATGCTATGCTGCTTACAGACAATCGGCATTGTCCATTTCTTATCTTGCTGTCTACCGGACCATTGAATATATATGAAGAACAACCAAGAAGGTCACGGTCTTTAAAAGACACCTCAGGCCAGCGTGACGTTATTATACAAATATTTCAACATTTATATAATGAACTGTGCAATAAAATATATTTTATTGAATCTATTGTATCTCTCTCTTTAATTTATCGTATTAAACTGTTGGTATTGATTGATTTGACCTCGTAATGGACTCCTTTTCAGAATATTGAAATAATGAAAATTAATTGAATAGCATTACAATTGTTTTCTCATCGCATTAAACTAAATTGTGTATTGAAAGAAATATTATAACAATTAGCTCTTGCATGCATATATCTTCAAATAATAATAGTTTATTAGAACAAAGTTGGAAGCTCATAAAATTGTGTTAAGCCGTGGTTTATAGTTTTTAGTAGACTCACTCGGCAACAAAACGTGATTGGTAAATATGTAATAACGAATAATATAAGAATTTGGCAATGTCCAAATGAAGGTATATATATATATATATATATATATATATATATATATAAAGCAGGTGTACACGAAGTGCGATCAATGCTAGAAATAGCAGCCAGTAAGTAGAGCTTCACTGAATATTTACAGGCAGAGATGTGTGAGGGCGGTGAATGTAGGAAAATTCTGTCTTACTTCTACGGACACCGTTAGAGGAATAAAGGATAACTCGATGATGCAGTTTCAAACTACGGTCTCCGTAGAGGTTACGTCAGAATGTTCCTATATTCATCGCCTGCACACATCTCTGCCTGTAAATATTCAGTGAAGCTCTACATAGCGCCGTAAACTTACCGGCTGCTATTTCTAGCAATGGCCGTACTTCGGGTAAATTCTGATTTATATATTTATAATTCCACCTATATGTTGCTTTATTCTTCCTCGAAATTAATATTGTTTTAATAATATTTATATTTGCATGTATGTTACATCTATCTATCTATCTATCTATCTATCTATCTATCTATCTATCTACCTATCTATCTATCTATCCATCTCTCTCTCTCTCTCTCTCTATATATATATATATATATATATATATATATACACACACATATTTTTTAAAAGATTGACTACGAAAGACTGATGTTAGAGATGTTAAATCTTGTATGAATTAATTTCAGCCCTTCTCATTAATAACGGCTCTGATATTTTCCAGGTAAACTGAAACCTGACTGTTCAAAGAAGACTTCGAAAGTAACCGAAAGTAACTAATAACGACTTCTCTCTTGGACAGAAGAAAAAAAACGGACACCATTTGGCATCCTGCTGGCATCAAATACATGCAGAAAAACGGTTCAACCGTCAAGGACATATACGGTTGCTACATTAGGGAATGACTTCGCAGCTTTATCAACAAAGCAAAAGTGAGCAG
>NC_142933.1:104458176-104465676 GCF_046866305.1 Octopus bimaculoides
TGTGTGTTTGTGTGTGACCTTGTGTTTTTATTCCCCTCCCCAATGTTTGACAACCGGTATGACAAAAGAGAAAGATAACATAATTATTTGGCTCAACAAAATTAGGTACTGTATGGAAGGGGCCGGTTTGTTCAAGTAAACTACGAAGAATGTTCGAAAACCAATGACAAATGAAACAAAAGGAAAAAGATATTATTTACTGGGAATGGTCCCTGGTGGTCGGATAAAGATATATTCTTGTCTGTTTCTTGATCTAGGAAGACAGAAACCAATATTTCAACATCACCATATCCTTATAAAAGCGACATACGAAGTTATCGAAATACGCAAAATACACTCTATTTTCTATATATTTATTGCTAATACGGACCAAACATTTCTTGTACAATTTCAGCGAGGAATAAAATAGCCGTTCAAAATCGTACAAATGCTGCTAACCTCACTTGATCCATTTATTGTCTGGTGTCAAAATGTTCATGGCGCCTACTACGACTTTCTGTACCAAGGCCCAATTAATGCGAAGAAGACTCTGGTGCCAGGTAGTAATCGTTTAAGTGAACAATTCTTGAGTGTTTTCGAAAATCAAATATGTGTTGTCCGCGCTGTAATCGTTTGGTTTCAAGACAACGTCTCAGATAAAACAACATGCTAGAGTAAGTTCTCAAAATGGGTGCTACTTCAGCCCATGGACGTTGTGAGGGTCCAAGTGGGCGCAGGTGTCTAAGGGATGATGCAGGGGAGGCTATAGAGAAAAAGGAGGCATTGGAATGGAGGTAGTGGATTGGGGGACGCTATGAATTTATTACATTATTATTGTATTTTATACAACATTATTTATATTTGACGGATATTTGTCCTCAACTTGTTTGTTGTTAAAACAACGTTTCGGCTGATATATCCTCCAGCCTTCAGTTCGAAATTTCCGCAAGACACCTGATGAAGGCTGGAGGGTATATCAGCTTCAACAAACAAGATGCGGACAAAATATCCGTCAAACGTAAATAATGTACATAATGCCTCATCTCTTAAATTTAGAACTGTATTTTATACAAATAACATAATATTAAATCAAATACTAAATGATTCATAGTATATATAAATTAGTAAAATATAAAATATTTATTTATACATAAAAATAGAAGTGTGGGCGCTGAGGTTATTATGTTGCCTTGAGGGGAGCGGTGGCCGGAAAAAGTTTGAGAATCTCTGTGCTAGACGAATACATCTCCAAAATTTTATAGAATCTTTACAAAAACCTCTCTATTGCAGTTGGTCTTCTTACGCAAGAATGACCTGAGCTCAGGCAAACAAATGACTATAGTAAAACTGCTGAAGATAGTTATTTCCCATTCCCTGATATATATGTAGTTTACTGTGTTATTTGCTAATATTTTAATAAATAAGATCAATTTTATGCATTTCATTAGAACGGCGAATATGCTATTGAAACTCAATTTAGCTTTGATAATAAACCTGTCGACGCTGAACGGAAAAAAAACCGCATATTTGAATTCGAAATATTTTCCGATATAAACTTGGCCTGTTTGTAAGAAGATAAGTTTCTTGTCGATTATCTACATTTTTTAATTTGCAGAGAATTGCTAGTTAGATTTTCTTTATTGGCCACACGCACGGCACAAAGTTCGGCACACAAGAAACCGGTATGGCATCAGATACATGCGCGGAAACACACACATAAATATGCATACACGCCAGCATGCACTTATAGAATAGTTGCATAAATGTATGAATGAATAGATATATATCTGTGACTGCATATACATGCGCATATAAATACACACCTACATATACACCTAAACACACACACACACACGCACGCACGCACACACGCACACACACACACACACACATACACACACAAACAAACACACACACACACATACACACACACACACACACACACACACACACACACACATATATATATATATGAAGGCGAAATAACGTTTAACATGAGTTGACGAAGTATAAATTTACATTTTTTTATGGCTGATAGTTATCTAATTGTTAATTTATTAATAAATTAATAAATTGATAAACCTTTACCCTTTTAATTGTAATAATTATTCACTCCCTGATAGTAAACCGCAAAATTTCTGCGCTATTGCTTGTGACGCAAATGGTAATTTCTTGAGGAGGAATAGTGGACTGGCTGGCCGATGTAGGTTCGGTTGTGCTTCCAGGTTGTGCCGATGCATGATGTTCACTCGTTCATGCATGCACAATTTGCTAGTACCGTCGAATTTACAACTAGAATATCATACCGAAGAGGAAATGGAGTGTTATCTCTCCTAAGCTAGAAACGCGTCTATGATTAACTTCGACTGGTTAGTTTTCATTGTTTTCTCTTCTTGTTTTACCTTTGTGAGTTACAAGTAATGCTATCTGTTGGAGACAGCTTTTTAGCTGCTATTTCTGAGCTTCGGTATGTGGTGAAGCAACTGTTTGCTGATCCCTTAATTATGTTTATAAATGTATAAGAACTTTTAAGTAAGTTCTCCACCGATAATGGTGTTTACATACCGAAGGGCTTGGTAAAAATTATTAATTGTTAATTTATTAATAAATTAATAAATTGATAAACCTTTACCCTTTCAATTGTATATATATATATATATATATATATATATATATATATATATACATACACACACATGTACATATACATACACACACATGTATATATACATATTTACTATTGGGGCTATGCTCATCTTTGTTTTGTTTTTTTTATAATTCCCTTATGTCCCTTCATTGAATTGTTTGCATGTATAATTATCAATCTTTATGACTACAAATTGCGTTAACTCCTTTAGTATAAGCGCCTACTTTGAAGTATACTCTCGTTAATTTCACACTGCGATCGTCGCCAGCAAGCCGCAGTTTGTAATTTGATAGGTAAAGTTTTTATATCAAATTATTTAGTAATATATCTTCACTAAGCCTGTTTTATCTTGTTACCATCTTGTGTAGACACTGCAAAGAAAAAGAAAACTGATAAAACCTGACAGTATTTAGATAAACGTAACTTTATTTCTCAGTTTTTTACTAAGTCCCTTCTGCCGAAATTTTGTCTACATTGACGAATGAAACTTCAGATATTCTCCTTCGCTTGTATAATGGTAAAGATCATAAGTTTATTTAGTGATCTAATGAAATACAAATGACGGAAATTAGAGCAGCTTATCTCTACTTATACAAAATTGTGTATTATGTCAGAGAGTTGAGCATATTCTGGAGAATATTTTGGAAGTTAGAATACTGCTTCTGTATGATAGAAATACGAACTAAGAAATAAAGAGGAACTGTAATATAGAAATGTAGATTCATAGATACGTCAGTATATATCATTGAGCCAATGATAAAGGCACGCATTTCTACGTGATGAGCGTATGCGCGCATATGCGCGTATATATATATATATATATATATATATATATATATATATATATATATATATATATGTGTGTGTGTGTGTGTGTGTGTGTGTATGTGTGTGTGTGTGGGTCTGTGTGTGTGTCTGTGTGTGTGTCTGTGTGTCTGTGTGTGTATGTATGTATGTATGTATATAGTAAATGATTTGCACAAATAAGTATAAATCGAATGGTGTGTTTAAATGTTGAATAGAGCACCAGCACGGTTTAGGTTGCCTATTTTCATCCGTAGTTGTGATACACTTCCGTTGCATCTACTGCAGGAACTCCGCAGTGGCAGTTAGGATAATAATATTAATTTATAGTAGGAATGGATTTCTTATTAAATTTTTATTAGGTATATTCCCCAACTTGGAGGTCATATAACAAGCCAACCAACACTACAAATCTCTAGTGAGATTTTTTTACCAATGTACCTGAAGTGACCCAGACTGATGATTCAGATCATATGTTGTACCTGATAGAAGTCTAATACGAAATCCATCTCCTACTATTAATTAATACTATATATATAATTCAGTTAGAAGTTACGTTAGACTCACACACACACACACACGCACACACATATGTGTGTGTGTAGCAAACACTTCCACACAATTTCCATCATGAAAAGCTATTGGTCGGCCGAGGTCTATAATAGAAGCCACTTGCTAAAGGTGCCAGACACTGGACCCGAACTAAAAAACCACAGGGTTGCAAACCTAAGTTTTTAATCATGCAGATGTGTTCGCATTTATAATCATTTCCAGCTAACTTTATCCTCAAATGTTATATGAATTTTAAATTCATTGTGGCGATGAAACAACCAATTAAAGATGATTAAATTCTATTATCTTTTTTATTTTCAAATTGTTCCGAATAAAATTTATTCCGATTGCATTAAACAATACAAAAGGATTTTTCCCTAAATGCTCAAATTCAGTAACAATTTTCTATATAATTTGAATACTTAATGGAGTAACATAACAATAAAAGTATCAAGTCGATTGCATATATTTATCAAAGAAGCTATTTATAAAGATTCAGTGTAAGTGGAGTATTTCAATTGTTTGATAAAATATTACATTGTCTCCATATTCTTTTCTACTCTAAGCACAAGGCCCAAAGTTCTTGGGGAGGGGCACAGGCGATTAGATCAAGCCCAGTGCGCAATTGGTACTTAATTTATCTATCCCGAAGGATGAAAGGCAATTTCGACTTCGGTGGAATTTGAACTCAGAACGTAAGACAGACGAAATACCGTTAAGAATTTCGCCCTGCATGCAAACGTTTCTCCCAGCTTGCCGACTTAAAATAATACTTTGTACTCTAGGTACACGGTCCGAAATTTTTGGAGATAGGGACAGCCGATTAGATCGACCTTAGTATAGAAATAGTACTTAATTTATCGACCCCGAAAGGATGAAAGGCAAAGTCGACATCAGCCGAATTTGAACTCAGAACATAAGGACAGACGAAATCCCAGTAAGCCTTTCGCCCAGCGTGCTAACGTTTCTTATTTCTTTACAGTCCACAAGGGGCTAAACATAGAGAGGACAAACAAGGACAGACAAAGGGATTAAGTCGATTACATCTACCCCAGTGCGTAACTGGTACTTAATTTATCGACCCCCGAAAGGATGAAAGGCAAAGCTGACCTCGGTGGAATTTGAAGTCAGAACGAAACGGAAGACGAAATACCGCTAATCATTATCTCCCGGCGTGCTAAAGTTTCTGCTAGCTAGCCACCGTATTTATTCCATATTCTGTTTATTCCCTAAAAGTCTAAAATCTTTAAAGGAAATGCATAATATCAAACTCAAAAGCAATATTGATTTCGAATTTTAACACAAAGCTAGCAAAATTGAGGAGAGGGCATGTGGATTTTAACCTCACTACTATTCAATTGATACTTATTTTATCGACCCCAAGTTGATAAGAGGAAAATATATCACATGAGGAATATTAATCTCAAATTCTGGCATAAGGTCAGTAATTTCAAGATGGGATCAAGTCAATTACATCGACCCAAGTATACAACTAGTACTTTTTGTATCGACGCCGAACTGACAAAAGTCAAAGTTGACCTCAGAAAGTGAATACCGCTAAGCAGTTTGTCCTGTGTCAAAATGATTTTCGCAGCTCTCCCCATAACTTTTTGAACAACATTAAGACATACATGTGTTAAAGTATAGAATCCTAGTCATTAAAAAAAAAAGCATGAAAACACATCTAGAATTTGGTGAAATAATTAAACTTGCGTACATATGCATACCTAGATAGAGTGTTACAAATAGTAGTACAAACACATATATGTATATATCTATATTTATCTATCTATCTATCAATATATATATATATATATATATATATATATATATATACACACACACACACACACACGCGATGGGCTTGTTTCAATTTGCCAAGTCCACACTCACAAGCCTTTGGTTGGTCGGCACGTGAATACAGTAGCAAACGCTTGGCCAAGGTGCCATGGAGTGGGACTGAACCCGGAATCATTTGCTTTCGGAGGCCAGCTTTGTACCACTCAACCACGCCTGTATGTATGTATTTGGTTGTAATATTTTCTAAGTCATCATGTATATTAACATGTCTACATTACATAAAAACATTATTCAGCGTGCGAAATCAAATTGGCTGTCCAAGATACAACAGGCGCGACATGATATATCAAACGTAATGCAGTGAGTCGTTTATGCGGGTAGATAAAAAATATACAGAGATAGGACGGGTAAAATATAAATGTGATACAAATGGGTTTTACAGCCTAAAATATATCTAAAGAAACTAGAAGAGTGAGACAAACAAAATGGTTGACTGAGATAAAAAGAACTGAATGATATAATAAATAGAGACCATCATACTATAAACAACAAATGTATAAATAGCGACAAAATATGCTTGAAAAATGTAACTAAGTATCAGTACAAGAGCCGCTATACATCGAAACTAAACGAATACTATGTTATTGCCTTTAACATCCATTTTATGTTTCCGTTGTTGCTTTACAGTCTTATAGATTCTGTGGGTTTAGATTTCTGTGCTATGTTTATGCCTTTGAAGCTATTCAAATATGTGATGTGAAGAGAAGTAAAACGAAAACTTACTGCAATTGCTTAGTGAAAATGCCTGCTTAGTATTGCTTTCTTTCCTTCGGTTTGGTAATAGGTGTCTACGCATGCTCTTACAGCCAAAGCACAAAAAGACGCAAACACCTAAACGTACAGATATATACATTGATAAGTACTTCTATAATGTATATGCACATATAGAGAATATATGTACATACAGGACCCATTATAAGCCTGCCTATATGAGTGTATGTATCTATGAATCTATGTATATATGTATGTATGAATGTATTGCATGTATGTACTTATGCTTTCTTTATATATCTACTTATAAATCCTTATATGTGTATATATATATATATATATATATATATATATATATATATATATATATATATATATATATATATATATATATATATATATATATATATATATATATATATATATATGTATATATGTATTTATCTATATGTATATATACGCACATACACAGACACCTGTATTTATATATATCTTTGTAGAAGCGTACGCTAATACTTGTATTTATAAAATCTTTTAAACCGAATTGTATTAGAAAGTAATGTTCTCAACAAATCATTTTAAGTTTTTTTATTGTTGCTTTCATTCAGCACCGCTTAACATGAAAAGATTTACGAAAGAGCATTAAAATAAGGGAATAATTCAGGCGCATACGTATACAGAAGCAGAATACCGCACTTACTACAAGGAAATATGGCTGTAAACAATTCATATGTATGTGTGTCTGTGTCTGTGCCTGTGTGCGTGTGCGTGTATACATGCACACACACACAGACATACAAACATACATATATATGTTTGTATGTATGTGTGCATGTATATATATTGACGTCATAAGAATTTAGTAAGTTTAACAGAACATAGTTCTTGTTTTAGAACGTTGGCTCTTGAAGCAGACAAAGCTATATATAACAGCATGCAAATAAAGG
>NC_142933.1:104470676-104475676 GCF_046866305.1 Octopus bimaculoides
AATGCGAGTTGGCACTTCTTTGATCTCATCGACTGGATTAAAGGTCGACAATTTTGAAAATCTTTCATTCGTTTGTATGAGATCTTGTCAAATGAGCTTTAACGAGCAAAGCTTTTACTAGTTTAGTTTCGACCAACAATTAAAGATAAGATTAAATTCGCTGTCGTCGTTATTATTATTATTATTACTATTATTATTCAGTAGTTTTATTTTTATAACGTGCTTTCACTTCACTACCGAGCTCAGCTCTGTGCGCCTTGGGTATGTGCTGTGGTTTGCTGTGGTGCTCTTATGTTTACTGTATTGAAAGTGTTTTGCGTAGAATGTGTGCAGTACCCAGTAGTGCAATTTTCTGTATGTTATATATGTATATTTGTAAGTCCTGGTGTTTTTGTTATGTATCTGTCTGAATATTTTTTTATTATACATAAGGAACCTACTATGATAGGAATTATTATTATTATTATTATTATTATTATTATTATTATTATTATTATTATTATTATTATCATCATCATCATCTTTATCATTGTTGTGGAGGTTAATATCATTAACGCGACTGATATTTGCGATGATAAAATTTTATATTCAGACAAGGACTCATATTTTTAAATAAGGTTTATTTCTCAATGTTGTCCCGATACAATATGTAAATTTTAATTGAGATATCGAGCCCCCAGAATGGCCACTTCAACAAACCGACTACACTAAAACGCTTTGCCATTTAGTCCGTTGTCATCATCGTCAACACCATAATCATCATCATCATCACCATCATCATCAACACCATCATCACCGCCATCATCAGCTCCACTACCACCATCACCACCACCTCCACTACCTCTCACCACCACCACCACCACCATCACCATCATCATCATCTTCATCGCCATCATCATAATCACCACCATCATCACCACCATCAGCACCACCACCACAATCATCATCTTCATCATCATCTTCATCATCATCATCAGCAGCAGCAGCATAATCATCATCGTCATCATCACCATCATCAACATCATCATCATTATCCATGTCTCCATCATGACCACTAGAAATGTGTCATGAAACTTTGATAGACATGTTTTAAAATACTGAGAAAAAAGCAGTTGATTTGTGGTATTTTTGAATACTGTTTCATTTTAGTGAAAATTTGTATGTTGAGAACAATATAAGAAATCTGGTTTTATATTCAAAAGTAGGAAGAAATATGCATAATAAATGATCGGTACTACTATTGAATTCAGTCGTGATGGTCACAGTCCCATAGATTTGACTTGGTTGTTGTTAAAATTATGAAAATTGCGAACAAAGTTTGGCAGGTGGATATTCTCAACTGCGGTATCAATGTTTCGTATCTGATAATAGTTGATGAGGAGAAGGAACTAATTGAAACCTTTGGAGATTTGTTGTTACCTGATTTCAAGTAAAGAATAACCGGTAATTAAGAACTATCCGTGGGCCTTTCATAATAGATAAAATAATAATAATAATAATAATAATAATAATAATAATAATAATAATAATAATAATAATAATAATAATAATAATAATACATACATACATACATACATACATACATACATACATACACAAACTATGCTGGATCATAGATACAGCATGTCCAGTTGACAATAAGGTATGCGATAAAGAAGAAAGAAAAGTCGAGAGATATAACAGGTTAGCTTGGGAAGTTATGCAGTGGTGGTCGATGAAAAAGGTAGCAGTAGTACCAATAATTGTGGGAGCCCAGGGAACAGTGAGTAAAAATTTCGGGAAGTATGCGGAACAAATAGGGGCTGCGATAGGGGTGGAGCACTTGCAGAAAACAGCACTGCTTGGAACCGCTCGAATACTCCGGAAGGTGCTCGAAAAATACGAAGTATTACCTTAGTTCACTGGAAGTGAACAGCTGACATTGTAGTACATCTCCAGCGTTAGAAGCTGTGTAAAGGAAATAATAATAATAATAATAATAATAATAATAATAATAATAATAATAATAATAATAATAATAATAATAATAATAATAATAATAATAATAATAATAATAATAATAATCAGCCTGACGACGAACAATTTTCAAATGGCAGAATATCTTCCCCGAATACGAGCCTGGAAGGTCACTTAGACGGGATTTGTCCCAAATTAAGCCCCCAAAGTTCACCACCACAACGACCACAAAATCAAAAATGTAAAAGAATTAAATGGAACCGGGAAGAATATAAAGAAGTAACATACACTTATTACTTTGCATTAAGTAGGCCAACCCAAGAGAAACACACTGCAAACTCCTACAGAATTTGGAGGAGCCGGAATCCAGCTAGCAGACCAAATCTAGACGAAAACAGATTAGCAAATGTTAGAAGACTTCCCCGTACATACCGACAAGACTATAAAAGCTAATAAACCGGATATTATTATAAAAGATCAGACAAAGAAGACGTGTTTATTAATTGACATGAGTATTCCTTGTGATCATAATATAGCGGCGAAAGAATTTGACAAGATCACTAAATATAAAGACTTGCTAATAGAAATTGAAAAAATGTGGAACCTCAAGGCGACTACCATACCAGCGATTGTAGGATCTCTAGGAATGATAAAAAAAAAGGCACTGAAACCTATTTGAAAATGATACTAGGCTTACCATCTCTACAGGAGGTGCAAAAAATCGTGCTAACTGGAACGACTCATGTACTAAGAAGAGCATTATCGCCGTGAAAACAACATCCATTCATGATTTTTTTTTTTTAAATACATGTTTTACCTATGAATTTGCGTGTGTAAATTGGGAATGCATAAAACGAGTTTCTCTGCCCTAGGTGTACGGAAAACACTCGGCGAGAAATGGGAGAAAATTTGAAGAAAGAAGAAGAAAAAAACATAATAATAATAATAATAATAATAATAATAATAATAATAATAATAATAATAAATGCCCCGATGCAGTACCAGGCAGTGGCTCTCATGGCTTCTGATCTTAATTGATTGGAAGTGTTATCATGTACATTGTTTTGTCTTGGTATAAAAGAAGGGCTACAACACATCTGCTTAATACCACAGATTGGCTTGTCAGTTGTTTGACCGTTACCAGTTGAGCATGTACCTTGGTGGCTGACGATATGTGCATCTCTGATCATGAGTAGAAGTAGTGGGGGCGCATCATGTGTTGAGAGGAATTCTTTAGGGTTTGAATAATTCACCTTTGAAAACATGGGTGTTTTGCTCAACATCCTTAAACAAATCTTATTCAGGGACCTTTTGAGCGGGATGGGCTACTCGACTTGAAGAAAATTCTAACTGGGCCCCACCTGCGAGGTCATGCGCTGTTTATCTTGATGTGAGATTACCATGTGGCTCACATATGGTTGTGATGCATGTGCCTGGTGTACCCTTATCAGACAGGTAGTCATGATGTGTATAATGGGCTTCGCATATTTTACCTCAGTGTCACTTTGATGGCATGCACTGCTCTCTCACTCAATAATAATAATAATAATAATAATAATAATAATAATAATAATAATAATAATAATAATTTATAATAATAATAATAATAATAATAATAATAAATATCATTGTTGTTATCATTATAGCTGTAAGTATATATATGTGTGTACATGTGTCTGTCTGTGTGTGAAGGAGGAACCTCTCTAGTGAAACGTATTGACTGACCGGTCCAGTTTTTATTTCGGATTAATTATAATAGAACGTATGCGAAAGCCTACTACAGGTCATCTTTTATAAATAAACACACACACACACACACACAAACACACACAAATATGAGTATCTGTGTGTGTTTGATTATGTGTGATTGTGTATGTAACTCTATATGAACTCAATTACTTAAAACACGTCTTTTCCATGTGGCACCAGGTGAACATTAATATCTCCACACCTGTTGCAAAATTTCCGTCTCGAAATAAATAAGTATATGTGTGTATGTGTGTGCATGTGTGATTATGTTTCTGTGTGTATGTGTTTATGTAAGTGTGTACGCATATATATACATATATATATATATATATATATAAATAGATGTATGTGTATGTATGTTAGTGTGTGTGTCTGTGTGTGTGTGTGTGAGTGTGTTTGTGTTATGCTTTTGTGTATGCATATACTCACATAAACAGTGAAATGAAAAGATGTTGGAATGAGATGTTACAGACATAAACAGCCAGCAAATGAGATTCGGAACAATTGATACGAAAAAAAAACAAATATATATATATATATATATTAAAAGAACATAGAAAAGTATAAGAGATTTCCGGGGCAGTCACGACATATAAAACATTATTTGACATTCACTTAGTTCATAGACAGCACATCGCTTCTTTTTCAGATGCAGATAATCAATACAGTACATATCTACTTTGCTGTAAAAATTTTTTTTATTTTTCAACGGAAATTAGATTTTATTCATCACAATGATCAGACGATAGACTTACGTATTAATGTTATGCTGTTTAAAGAAATGTGTTTTAGAAAATATTTTGTAAGTAAGAGTATAATATATTGACATAGAAAGAAGGACTAAACTGTGCTACCAAGTACATTCAGTATCAACAGCACTATTAATTCTGGGGGTTATATTTTAGTGCCCTACAACTTTAGTGCTTTTCGTAATCCGAACACAAACCTTAGCGCATAAACTCATGACAAAATATTCCAGTTTCCTTAACTCGTAGTCGCGTTGTTATTATGCATATATTATATTAGAAATACATAAATTTCCGACGCTGATTAAAGATTTTAACGTATACTAACAGTTCAGTTTCAGAGGTTGGTTATGCAATTGTATAAGCATAGAATCTCATTGTTTGCAGAGTTACTTGGATGACATTATTACGATGCAACAATTAATATGTCACATATTGCAGGTTAATAAGACCAGACTATTTTCGGATATAACTGGTGCTTGGGTGCGATGCGTAAATGTTTCAATATGAACGGAAGGGCTTATGCTCAATATTTAATTTGTTTTTCAC
>NC_142933.1:104480676-104518176 GCF_046866305.1 Octopus bimaculoides
AACGCAAGAAGTAATGTAAAATCGTAACGGCGTTCAGCATGTATGTTGAAGATACGGACATTTCCCTTGCATCGACTTTATAACACAGTTCAAATAGGAAAACAACAAGCGTTTGTTATAACAAGGTGAAGATATCTGTGGAAGTGAAATTAAGAAGTCATGTTTATCTTAAGAATGTTATTTCGTTTCTTTATACTAGGTTGACTGCATTCTGACGTTGATAAAGGCATGAGTATAACTTCATAAAGTGTATGCAAATAAATCTTCAGCTAATTTATTTTGCTTATAATAATGTGATGAAAGTTCATACAGATAAATATCAAGGGAAGAAGAAGTGGATTTAAAACTAATCATTTATTTACAGAATGACAAAATATATAAAATGCACTTAACACAACATAATAGAAATAGGAAAAATTGTAGTACTTAACATAAAGAAGAAAAACATTTTTTGAAAGAAGTCTGTCGCTGGAATGACGACAGGAAAAACTTACCAATCCTACTAATGGAGCTCACACCCAAAATACTGAAAGACAATATAAGACAAAATGAATATAAGACAAAATTAATATAAGACAATAAATATCAGACAGAATGAAACTCACAGGGGTCTTCTGGATTCATATATAGGCGAGTTTATGTGACGACAAAACATTGGATTAACAGAGTTAGATCCTTTTGATTCAATAATTCAACATATTGTTGACATTTGGCCTCCTCAATAGGCATTCTAAAAGATGTTTAATGTTTTTTTTTTCATATGATTTGTTATAAAAATGTTATCAGATTCAATACGATGTTTCATCTTTTCGCTTTTCATGTTTCTTGTGTGTGTGTGCGTGTGTGTGTGTGTGTGTGTGTGTGTGTGTGTGTGCGTGTGTGTATATGTGTGTGTGTATTATATATATATATATATGTATGTATAGGGAGAATTCAAAAAAAAAAAACAACAGACGAAGACAGGTGGTGTAGAAAACAAACAGATGTATTAGTATACCGCTCGGGAATAGAAAAAGTTTTTAACGTGTCGAGCCTACGCTCTTCCACAGAAAGGAACACAAAAAGAAACAAGGAGAGAAAAAAGGAGAGAAAAAAGGGGAGAAAAAGGAGAGGAAAAAGGAGAGAAAAAAGGAGAGAATCTATATACATATATACATACATTTACGTAAGTATATAGCTGTACATTTATATATTTATATATATATTTACATATTTTTATTTAAGCGTGTATATGTGTCTACATGGATGTTGGCATGATTTATGTTTTGTTTTATATTGTTGTTTTTTTCTTTGTTGGTAAGGAGAGAATTTTGTCTCCAGATCTTATTGCCTAGAGTGATTAGAAACTGACCAGCTTTACCACCTAGTCAATCACCATCGCCGGCCTCTGTGTATAAATATGTGTATGTATGTATGTATGTATGTATGTATGCATGTATGTATGTATGTATGTATGTATGTATGTATGTATGTATACAAACATGTGTGTGTTTGTATGTGTATATGGTGGGGGAACAAACACAGATACACAAACTTTCAATTTTCGTCTACCGAATCCACTCACAAGGCTTTGGTTGTCTCGAGGCTATAGTGCACGTGCCTAAGGTGTTATGCAGTGGGATTGAACCTGGGACCATGTGGTTGGTAAGCAAGCTGCTTACCACACAGCCACTCCAGCACCTAGAACTATAAAGCTTCTCGTCAGCTCCTTCTTCGTTTGTCACGCTTTTCCTCCAACCTTTAAACTTATCGATACACGCATACTCACTTCTACGCAGCAGTGCAGTGCAGTGCATTGTCCCCGTGTTGTGCTAAACGCCTTCGATCGATGAATTTCAGCGCCTGACACACATTCCGGCCAGACACATCGGATCATTGCTCTTTGTTCTTCTTTGGTGCCCCATTGCTAATGGAGCGGCTGTGCTTACACTGTAAAGTCAGAAAGAAAAGTGGCCTGATCAGGCTCAAGCTTCGATCACGTCACCAAAGTAATACCAACTATAAGCACTCATGCGTAGAAGGCAGTGCGAGAATAGCAAACATATATTACGGCGAAAGTACGGATAATTTTTTATTTTTCCTTTAATTTGGTTGTTAGAAATGTCAAGGAGCTCTAAACGTTTATTGGTCGAATCACAGACAGGGAAAATATAAGTTTGTTGAGCATAGAATACGAAATTCGTATTGGTATTTCGTGCTAACTAACCTCTGCATTGGCACTCTACTTACTTTCCTTCTCCCTCTCACTTTCTCTTTCACTCTCTCTCTCTCTCCTTCTCTCTCTCTCTCTCTCTCTCTCTCTCTCTCTCTCTCTCCCTCTCTCAGTCTTTCTGTATGACTCTCTCCATCTCTATGTCTCTGCTTATGTCTCTATATCCCTCTCTCTTCTACGCACACACACACACACACAAACACGTCCTGTAAAATTTACAAACGAAACTAAATTGCAAGATTATTATATCTTCAAGGATCAAGAATCTTCCACATTGGACATGCGTTTTTCGGTGAAGACAGTTTGATCGTCTCTTGACCAGGAGCAGCTTTGCACATGTCATTTCTGTTTCATATATCAACACAACATTGACCAATGTATAAGAGGTAAAGCAGACGCCAAAACAAAATCATTTCTTGAATATGAGTTTGTGAATGTCTGGAAACGTTGAATAGGCATTTACGAACTTTATTGCTGGAAATTAGCTGCAAGAAATTGATGCAAAAATATGAAAAGTCTGAAATGAAAAACACAAACGATAAAATTAACGTTTAATCAAGTATTCAATGTAGCATATGTATACATATACGTGTGTGTTTCTCTCTCACTCGCTCTGTCGTTCTCTCTCTTTCTCTGTAGTTGAATAATTTGTTACAACAACCAAGTCATACGTCAACGCGCAGAAACGCACGCACTCAAACGCACAAACTCGCACGTGTAATCAGCAACAAGCTACATCTACATACATACTCAAGCAACTAACGAATGCCATTCTACCACTTTATCTGACGACATGATAATGAAATTAAGATTAAAAAAATAATAACAAAAACACCAATTCAACGTTTAACACAGTTAAAAAAATATATTAAGATCTCAGATATTCGTCAGTTAATATTTTACAGGCATTAAATATTACTGGTCGCGAACTTGCTACCGTCAACAGTAGAAGATAAGAATGGTTCGATTTTGGTTTTGTTTTTTCAGTTTTTGCTAAGAATCAATGACCTATAACTAGAGGTAATGAATCGATTGAACTATTCATGGCTATTATATTAATTTTTAAGGCGGTATCTTGTTACTAATGTGAGGTGAAATGTTAAAATTTTAAGATAAGAATTATTAAACTGGAACAAGTTATGTCTGAACTCCTAATAGATTTCACAAGACATTTTCGTTATGTTGACTCATAATTTTATTTTATTTTCTTGTTCTCTTTTGTTCGTTATTTCTTTACTGTGATATGTCAAGTAGTTCATATTTTACCTCGAGGAAACAAACGCATTCAGATACACAGATACTGCTAAACAAGTGATATAGATCTTGTGTACATAACAGTGAAAGCTTGCATGTAACATGTATGTGTAACTATGTAATTGTGTGCGTATATTTACGAAGTATTGTTAATTTATGCAAGTAAATATCGCTGTCTTTCTCATTCTCTATTGCTCTATATACATGCATACATACATACATACGTACGTGCATACATACATACATACATACATACATACATACATACATATATGCTTTAAGTTCGTCTGCGGGAAAGGTTTTTTTAGTATGCATATAGAATCTCCTACCTTCTTATATTGGCTAAAGACTAATGATACCAACTTGCAACAGCAGATTCATGAGGTTGTACCGAGCTGTGTCGAAATAATGGAGGCTAAATATAATAATAGGAAAAATAATCCATGGATGGAATTTATAAATATTCTATAATTTTTTATAAATTCCATCCATGGATCATTATTATTATTATTATTATTATTAGTAGTAGTAGTAGTTGTAGTAGTAGTAGTAGTAGTAGTAGTAGTAGTAGTAGTGTTTTTTATTATTATTTATTATTATTATAATAATAATAATAATAATTATTATTATTATGATTATTATTATTATTATTATTGTTGTTGTTATTATTATTATTACTACTACTACTACTACTACTACTACTACTATACGCACACTCACTCATATATTTATACATACAAACACACACACCATATATATATATATATATATATATATATATATATATATATATATATATATATATATATATATATATATATATATATATATATTTATATGCATATTTACATATAAATATATGCGTTTATTTGTCTATGTATGTATGTACGTATGTATGTATGTATGTATGAATTTATGTATGTATGTATTTATGTATGTATGTATGTATGTATGTATGTATGTATGCATACAAACACAGACATCTCAAGTTGTGCTGGTTCCAAAACACACAGACTGTCAATTCTTCAATGTCAAATCTATTCCGGTCGAATACTTGATTCTTGAAATGATTTGTCTTTCTCAGTCGGAATCAGCAAGAATGAACACTGGGTCTTAGTTACCTTTTCTCGAAACGAAGCCAATTTCAATAACTGAATAATTCATCTTGTGTGCTGTAAAAAAAATTACTATACAGATATTTGCGTCCATTTCCAATATTCATACCCTGTCTCTTACGGCTTTCAACTCATTCTTCTTTTTCTCATGCTAATTACTCTAAAACGGATAGGTCTTCTACTAGTATTGGGTTATCCCATTAATAATGCGGTATTTTTCAATTGCGTGTACTAAAAGTCGGAGTGGGATGAGATAAACTAACTGCATCAACTTGATATAAAAGCGGATAGTAATTTAAGCTTGTCCTTAATCTTAGTGCAAGTTTTCAAGAGGGCAGCTCGATTTTAACAGCTATGTTTTTAAAGATATCATGGAAGTAACAAGGGAGTATATTCGGCATATGTTGCTTCATGAGTTCAATAAAGGCAACTGCGCAACGGTGAATGCAAGGAATATTAATGCAGTATACAGGGATCGGACGATAAACTGAAGCCAGTGTCAACGGTAGTTCCAGAAATTCCAAGTCAGTAACTACAGCCTAGAACATGAGCCTCTTCCTGGAAGATCTGCAGAGCTCGACGAGGACGTCCTGCAAAACTTGTTGGAACAAAATCTCATCGTATACGTTGAGGAAGTAGCAGAGAAGCTTGGATTTTGTCATTCATCCATTCATCGGCCCCTGCGTACCATCGGAAAATGATCATCATTGGTTTCATGACGAAAGGTGTTCTTTCATCAGGATAATGCTCGCCTACATACATCGAGGATAAAATTCCAGAAACTGAAGCAGTTCCCCGCTTAGCATATTCGCTCGACATTTCCCCATCTGATTGACATTTATTTTGCAGTCTTCAAAATCCTTTGGACGGATAAAAAATGAATTCCGTAGACGAAGTCAAAACAATACTGAAAGAGTATTTTTGGTCACGGGCAAGTGGATTTTGCAAGAGGGTCCTTGAAAGTCTACCAGATGAATGGAAAAGCATTATAGAAAATGAAGGAGAGTTTATTTTAGATTATAAACTTTGTTTATTTCAATTTTGAAAAATAAAAGAAATGTAAAAACAAAACTGCATTATTTATGGGATGACCCAATATTTTATACTTACGGGTCCAATACGGATTCTAGCGTGATGCAAAAAACGCTACCAAAAGCTGCAATATGAAAAATGTTAAAAAAGCATGCCGCATCGTCCATTGCGTGACTTACCAGGAGAAATGTTTGGTTCTTACGTGGAACATTTTGCAGTCTCCGCCCAGTAGTAGGACCAGCAAAAGCATTACAATGTGTTGGGGGAGCAAAATAGAGACGTGTACCAGGATCCTGAAGCGGCACAAGGTGGGAACCACTGTAAGTGACTGGAGTGGGGGTAGAAAAAAGCGTCTCGGCTCTGTACCACAATGACATTCCAAGGATTAATGGGCAGAGATGATGCAGATTAAATCATAAGCCGGCGTTAAAATGGATCAGCCACTCCGCTGTTGATAACTAGTAAATCGGAAACAGGTGAACAATGCTGCCTCATTACTCTTGAAGTATGTTGATTCTAGAGAATTCTTGATTCTTGAAGTTATAAAGGTTTATCATTCAGATAGAGATCCAGTTGCCATCAGTCAGTTATTTTAAAGTCGAAGACAAAGAAATTCTCGGTAAATTTACCTTATTTCTTCCTCATCCATTGATATATATTCTTTTATTATTTTATTTGTTTCAGTCATTTGACTGCCGCCATGCTGGAGCATCGCCTTTTAGTCTAAAAAAATCGGCCCTAGGAATTATTCTTTGTAAGTCTGGTACTTATTCTATCGGTTTGTTTTGCCGAACTGCTAAGATATCGGGAGGTAAACGTACCAAAATCGTCTGACAAGCGAATGATGGGGGCCAACCAAAGACACACACACACATAAATTCATATATATATATATATATATATATATATGTGTGTGTGTGTGTGTATGTATATATATGTATATATATATATATATATATATATATATATATATATATATATATATATATATATATATATATATATATATATATATATATATATATATATATATATATGTATGTATACATATATGTATATGTAACCCAATTTTTCGTCCGATGTCACTTTGTCCAACGTCATTTCGTCTACGTCTTTTCGTCCGGCGTCTATTTGTTCGATGATTTTTTTGTCCGAAGACATTTTGTCCAATGTTAAATAAACTCTTTAGAAACAAGGTCAACATGAAGACCAAATAATCATTGAGTATTTTATTGATAGGATTGAAGTAAAATACTTTAGAAAAAAGTATTTAAAAAGATTCATTTAAAAAATAAGTAAGGTGTATCTAATGATTTATTATAATCACTTACAATTGATGCAAATTATATGCCACACTCTTGAAAAAATCAATTTTTGTCGTTGACCCATATTCTCTCATCACTCTTATGAGGCGTTAAGCTATTCTTCGATATCAGTTGTGTGTTAAGTAGCTTGCTTACCAACTACATGGTTCCGGGTTCAGTCCCACTGCGTGGCACCTTGGGCAAGTGTCTTCTACTATAGCCTCGGGCCGACCAAAGCCTTGTGAGTCGATTTGGTAGACGGAAATTGAAAGAAGCCTGTGGTATATATGTATATATATATATATATATATATATATATATATATATATATCTGTGTGTGTGTGTGTGTGTGTGTGTGTGTGTGTGTGTGTTAGCGTGTCTGCGTTTGTCCCCCCCCAACATCGATTGAAAACCGATGCTGGTGTGTTTACATCCCCGTAACTTAGTGGTTCTACAAAAATAAACCGATAGAATAAGTACTAGGCTTACAAAGAATAAGTGCTGGGGTTGATGTGTTGGTGTATATGTATATATATAGGCCAAGAACGATAGAATCCCCATGAAGAATGAACATCACAACATTGTAGTCCAATACATAGAAGGTGGTATTGAACGCTTCCCAGACTAATTCTGTAATGCGCATGCAGGTGATAGTAGGCAGTTGCGTGCGCAGTGAGAGCTGACAGTGACCTTCATGAGGCAGTGTGCCGAGTAACATCGCTATGTCTTTCTGAAATTTGTGTCTCTGTGATCACGTGTATGCTGTAGACTGTAATTTTGTCATGGACAGGATAAAGAACAACATGAAATCTTGCGTTAAATTTGGGAAGTCTGCTAACGGTACATTGAGCACGGGCGCTCCTTCAAAAGCCGAGGAACATACCTGGAAAATGATGATTGAAGTGGAAGACCTGCCACGTTCGTCATTCCCGGCAATGTGGTATTGTTCATCGAGAATTTGTCCTCCAGGGCCAGACCGTCAATTAAGAGTTCTACTGTGACGTTTTGAAGCGTTTGAGGGAGGACATTCGGAGAAAGCGACCGAATCTGTAGAGTTCGAAAAATTGGATTCTTCACTACGTCAATGAACCCTGACACCAAGCTCTCCTTACTCGAAAGTCTCTCGATTATAACAACATGGCATCGCTTCTGCACTCACCCTATTCCCTACATTTTAATACTTGCGGGCTTCCATTACTTCCCCAGGATAAAAATGCAACTCAAAGGTCGCCGTTTGAACACCGTTGTCGAAATCACATGCTAATCACAGAAGCTCCTCGCCTGACTTACGGAAAATGACTTTCAGGCCGGATTTCATAACGGGAGAGGAACGCTGGGACCAGTGTATTGCTGCGCAATCTGAAAGAAGCTGCTGTTAATACTTATGTAAATAAGTTTTTTTTTTTCTTAAACATAATTAATCCGGGAAACTTTTGATATGACTCCGTATCTGGTGGGGATCCACAATAAAATATATTGCAATAACGTATAGCAGACACAATATTTATACTGCAGAAGACTATGTTTCCAATGCAATATCTAATGACTGCAATATTGAAGGCGCATTGTCAATAAAATATACAGACAAAATATAACAATGCAAGATTCACCATGATCGATACAAAATGAGAAATACAGCATAAAACATTTGAATATTAGAATATAATATGTAGAGAATATCGCCCTGGTTATCATAATAATGCAGTTAGGTTTTTAGTGATTGTATCCGTTCGATGACACGAAGTGATGGCGTTTCTTTAGCCTGAATGCTATGTAACTGCTTTCATATCCGTATTTATGTGTACTGCGACCGCTGGTTCATGTTTCAATTGTCCCAGTCTATCGAGGTGTTCTGAGTTGAATCAAAGCGTTTTTATTACCATTTATTTATTTGTTTATTATTGTATTTATTCAAATAACAATTAGGTGCAATGAACTTTCAGTCAATGGATCTTTTTGCTTGGATCGAAAATAACTGGACGATTGATCGGTTTTCTGTTCGTGGCAATTATGCTTCTCAATGTAGAGCTGTCGTGCTTAGTAGCTGAAAGAGGATGTGAATGACAAAACATAGAAAAAGATGTTGGCATTCGTTAAGAACCCTGAGGATGCAGTTCTTCTGATATTTTCCTGGTTGGAAATATTTCTTCGGGTTGCAGATACGATAACACTATTGGAATTTAATCTCTCCGTGTCAAGAAACGAAAATAAGCCTTTATCCAATTCACTCAGGTTTTTTCAGTAACGATATTTATTAATATCCGCTAAACTGCCTCAGCGTCCTACCTATACTCCACTTTATGACGAGACTCTCTTTCCCCTCGACATTTCAACAGCCAGATTGATTTTGGAAAAGGAGTGTACTTGCACAATTCCCTGTCTTTGAATATATGCATATGTTCTGTAAACGTGGGTTTTAATTGCTTTCTCTGTCAGTCCAATATATGTTAGTTGTGTATGTCTTCCGCTTGTATTTTGGCTTTGAGCTCTAATTCATTTAACAGTACATGTTTTGTTTTTTTTTATTAAGGATGGTGACGTCTAACTGTATATGTTATATCTACTATTTCATTTGTTAAGATTTTGCCATGAATTTTTCTGTACATTTTGACGTTTTGTTATTTAAAACTGGTGATGTTTTTATTATTTAATGTAAATTTGAAACATATGCCTATTATATGTTTTACAATATCTGCATGATAAGGAAATGCTTTCTTGCTATTTATCGATATATTTTATATGATTTCCTGAATCATTTCACCTTCTGGTTCTTTAGTTTCTTGGAACTTTCAAGAGAATATTTAATCTATTTAATCCTGTAAATGTGTTAATCTAAAGAATAACTTTGTTCTGTTTCGAAATAAATATTTGCCCGACGATAAGCTACAAGTAAAACTACTTATATTTGATGATGAACAGAAGAGGGATTAAACTGACAGAAAATCCATTTAAAATCCGATACTTACAGTATAGACATGTATTTAGAAAAAGGGACTACAGCAGTTCTAATTCACTGTCAAATTACGTGGCATTTTGGAGGACAGAGGGATAGGAAATCGATCTACGAAAAGAGAATTACAGCTTTGGGAGCTCTGACACGTAACAGGACTTGATCTAAGTCATTTAATTCTACATATATACTGGAAATCCTTACCCAGCTGTCCCGGGTGAATCCCGTCTGTATGTGGTATACTATCAATATTGATCAACAGAATTCTCCTTTACAACTCCTACACTTCCAACGTCTTTTCCGTCCATCACTGCAAATGTATGTTTTCTATAACAACACAAGTCTCCAACAGCGAAAATAACTGCCATTCGACAAGAAGTCAGCTTCATTGTCCCTCAGGTACTTAGAATTTCATGCTAGATTAGACTTTCGGAACACACACCGTTCCACACTTCCAAGCGCAGTTCTGTGTATCAATATCATCCACCACCTGGACGCTCAAAAGGAAATAAAACACAACCTGTGTTCAAATAGTTCCCAAATATCTGTGCTGGAGGGGAACCATTCACAGTGAATCCAGCCGGGATACGATCTACCTTGTCAACGAGAAGGCTAAAGTAAAGGACAAAGTATACACCACGGCACGACTGCATCGAGTCCTCTGAATGAAAATGTTCGGTTATCCTGCTTATATGGCTTATAAGTAACTAAGACCAAACCAGTCACAATCACTCGGCCTGATTAGAATGTTTTTTTGCATCAGGGTTACACATTTGCAGCTAGGAGTATTGGAGTAAGATAAATAGATAAATTGATATATACATGCATATATACTTATATATATATATATATATATATATATATATATATACTTATATATATATATATATATATATATGTACATATATATATATATATATATATATATATATATATATATATATATATATATATATATATATATATATATATATATATATATATATATATATATATATATATATATATATATATATATATATATATATATATATATATATATATATATAGCAGCTAGATGCTCATTAAGCATCATTACGATATTTCATAGCTCCTTAAAGCT
This sequence comes from Octopus bimaculoides, assembly GCF_046866305.1. NCBI lineage: Eukaryota > Metazoa > Mollusca > Cephalopoda > Octopoda > Octopodidae > Octopus > Octopus bimaculoides. The sequence continues at coordinate 104,491,646 of NC_142933.1, forward strand.
ATCATAACTGCGTTCCACCAATGCTACTACTGGTGATATCATCAAATTTTGAATTTATCCACAGAAGATATGAACAGTAGTGACATCTAACTTCAAATCTCAGTGTTTGAATATTTCATTTAAATATTTTTACGCACCATGTGTTCTGATTTTGGCGCAAAACAAAACCAGTCGCACAGTCAGAGACTAACGTGAACAGTCATGAATTTAAACTGGTGGTCCACACTGACGAAGCTCAAGGTTGAATAACCAAAAGCAGAAACCTGGTTTGTGGATATCCGTAATTGCATAATATTTTTATTTGTGTTGTTAAATGTTTTAATTCGGTCTGTTTTCCTCGCATACTGTTTTTCTCTGTTATATTGGTGCGCTACGGTGGATTATTTAAGACTTGGCTCTTATTTCTAGCAGCTAGATGCTCATTAAACATCATTACGATATTTCATACCTCCTTAAAGCTATCATAACTGCGTTCCACCAATGCTACTACTGGTGATATCATCAAATTTTGAATTTATCCACAGATGATATGAACAGTAGTGACATCTAACTTCAAATCTCAGTGTTTGAATATTTCATTTAAATATATATATATATATATATATATATATATATATATATATATATATATATATATATATATATATATGAATATATATATATACATATATATATATATATATGTGTGTGTGTGTGTATGTATAACTATATATGAATATATGCATATATATGTATATATATATATATATATATATATATATATATATATATATATATATATATATATATATATATATATATATATATATATATATATATATATATATATATATATATATATATATATATATATATATATATATATATATATATGTATATATATATATATATACATGATTCAGTGTAAAAATAGCGAGAGCGGCACTCAAAACGTTTATTCGCAATTATGTCAGAGTAGATAGATGGACGTCTCCTACATGTCTTCAAAGTATTAAGTCAACTTTATACATATGTGTGTTTGTTAGTGTGTGTGTGTGTGTATATATGCATTAATATGCATATGTATATTTGTCTGTATATATATAAATATATGTATGTGCGTGTGTATAAATATATATGTATGTAATGTATGTATGTACGTGTATATGAAATTATGAATATTTGTATGTATAATTTTAGACCCAATTAAATATCTATAGCCATAGACCCTATAGTAAATCCAAAACAGATTCGACTTGATGGCCTAGTTTATATCCCTATATACGTGTCATTAACTGATGGAGAAAAGTAAAGTGTATTACATTTTCCTATGTCTTCAAACGGATGATATCTTGAGTCATAACCTGATTTACACTAACGTTTGACCCCTTGTATTTTCGCTCGATAGAAATAGCTTTCAGTGTAGCCTTCAGAATACGCTACTGTGATTTAGAAGAAACGTAAGAAGCAATAGTATTCCCGGTTAGCAGATAATATGCTTGTTCGCTGAAATTGTAAACAAAGCCAATGATTTGTCTAGGTTCAAATGACTGGGTACCTCTATCTGACGGGTTAAAATATGTCGAAACACTGGTGTCCATAAAGCAATTTCACCAAATAACTGAGTGTGTTATGGGATATACTGTCGTCATGAATAGTAGACATTGTTCTGTGACCCACACAAAAGTGACTACCGTAACTGCATCAAGAACGAATGTGCAAATTACCGTCTCAGATCTCGTTGTTCACGATGCAAATAACAATTTATTATTCAATTTTAGATGCTTGAATGAAAACCGGAAGAGTCATGTTCAATCGATCCGAGTTTTGCTTGTTTATCACTAACGAAAGTTTATACAACAGTAATGCCAATATCTTAAGTAGATATCAATGACAAAACGTACCGAATACCTTGCTTTCATACACGCACGCACACAGTAACTCATGTTTAAAATTGTGAAAATTTCAAAACTTGGGTCTTCCCAAAGTAACATAAAATTTAACGAAAGCTGTTTTATTTAAAGGTGGAAATAAAGCTGTGATATATTATTGCACAATGAGGAAATAAACTTTCGATATATAAATACGTGACAGTAAAATAATGTTCCTTCTCGAATCATGCACATAAACATGGAATTTAGAGATGGGGAAAACAAATTTAAATTTTAACTTGAATAAATTCATTTTTGTTCGTTCAATTAACTTGTTTTTAAAGATTTTTTTATCGCTATTTTTCTTCTCAGTTTATTACCATTAGCATACAAAAGTTTTGCGTCGCCTCCATATTGAATTCCCGAATTAAATGAAAGGTGACGAGGTGTTAACATGTCACAAGCTAGTTCTTATTTTATATATTTTATAGAAATTCTAACGATTCCTTGACAATATGTAATTCTATCGATTGGTTCATTTAAATGTTTGATATAGAGAAAATGTGTTCAAATTATTTGATCACACATTTATCTAGCTAAAACTCAAAGGTGTACTACCAAGTTCAATATGCAACGATGACACTTGCTTGGCGTGAAGCTGATACAATAACGAAAAATATGTGTATATATACTTATGTAAATCCGTATAATAACCTGAAAGTAAAGAAGAATTCACAGAAGAACCGTATTAAATATCTTTCGTTTCTTTTATGTCTTCCAGTGTTGCACAGTGCATTCATCAACTCTGGATGTGTGTGTGCGTGTGTGCAAATATATATGGTTACACATTATACATATGTAAATGTATATGTATATATAATATACAGCGGTTTACATAGCAACTTAAAAACATACTCCCCGGTTAGTGAATATGTTTGACATATTTCAGCTTATAAGGAGATTTTACCACGGTTTACCACATGGGGAGAGAAAAAAGTTCTCGATTATGGCATAATTGTAAACAGAATATTGTCAGCTTAGTGATACCTCCTATTAGGCTGCTAGATTTTTTTCTGACTCGTTATGCTTTCTTCAGAAAGGGATAGCAAAGAGAGATAATTTTGTGTTGGTTAAAATGTTGCAGCTTTATAACAGAGCAGTCAAAACGATCCCTTGTTCAAAACAAACACGTTCGTAGTAGTAGCATGAAGCAGTAATAAGACATAAACAGAATTGAAGTAAGTTCAATATGTCTGACATATTTCAACTCCTAAAGGCGATATCGTTGCAGTTTACAGTGGAGAAAATCTCACGCTTGTAGTAAGTTGTCAGTTCACCTTTATCAGCTCAGTGACCTCGTCTCTTGGATATCCAAGCTGCATTTCTGGCTCATTATGGCTTTTTCAGTACGGGATAACAAAGTAAGATAAGCCTGACCTGATTAGAAATCCTTAGATTAATGTTTCATTTCCTTTTTTATGTTTCATAGTCTGCGACATCGGTAGCGTCAGCTTCGTCAACTACCGTGGAAACTTGTAGAATATGGGAATTAAATTTACAGCAATCCCAAAATTTACTGAATTTGTCCAGCATTTTTGATTTTCCGATCGCATGCAAATGGTGGATTTTTCTCAATGACTCTTTAATTGACCGTCACTGATGACAAATGGGCGTCCACAACATCATGTTCTTCAAGGTTGGGGTCTCCAATGCGAAATCATTGAAACTATTTTCGAGCTGACCACTCACTGGTCATTTTTTCATCAAACGTTTCGTTGAAATCGCTAGCGGTTTCAGTAGCTTTACGTCCTCTTTTGAAGGAGAATAGCAACATTCCTCCAATATCGTGCTTTGACATTTCCATTTCAAATTATTGTGACAACAGTGAAAAAATACCTACGTTAATTTACTGATTCACTTGAGCATGTCTGACTGTATTATCAGATAATTAAAAAACAAGATTTAAAAGAATTCAAAACTCTGCCAAAATCCGATAGAAATATTTCACGGTTCAAAACTTTGCTTACTATTTACTCAAGGCCGGGTACAGATTCTTAAAATCTATGTGCAATAAATCAGTTATGCTTCAGCAGGAAGTATTTTATGTATTTTTCATACAATTCCTAATGATGTCTAATAAGAAAATATAGTAGTAAATGTTAAACATTTAATGGATATAGAGGTTCACTCGAGTAAAATATGAATCAAAGGGATCCATGAATAAAAATAGTTGAGAATCACAGTATTTAAGGAATAGGGTTCTGAATGTTGGAAGATGGTATCATTAATACAGATTAAAAACCAATTTTAGATCTAGGGGTGCACGTCCTGAAATTCATAAGTTTTAATTATACATCTTTAATAAGCCACAATAAATTCTTTTGTAAACTGAGCTGCTGAGATGTTTTGCAAACAACTTGCATATGCAAGTGCTAGCAGTCGAAAACTCCACCTACCGGAAGCTAGCAGTGTATGGTGTCATCAGGAGAGAATGCGCACATTGCCCGGGCCTACCCCACGACGGCATGAATGCGCACTGGCCCCCATCACTGATATGAGGCCGCGCTTGCCAGATCAACTGTGTATTAAATATAGCTCAATATTCTTCTAGCCATTCCTCATCGTCTCGTTTTAACCAAATCTAGAGGCTAGCCTTTTCTACTGTAGCTTGGATATCGGTCATAGTGGTATTTACTTTATGATAAGTTAGGCCTAACGATAACAACAGTCGTCTCACATTGTGTCCAACAAACTCTCTACATCCGACTTCGATTGGAAAATGCACCGCTTTCCAGCCTATCTTCACATTCCTTGAGGAGGAGGTTTACATAACGGTCAGTATGTAATAGGCCACAATAAATTCTTTTCTAAACTGAGCTGCTGAGATATCCCTATTAAATATTTCCCTCGTGTTAGTAAAAATACTGTAGATCGATATCCGTACTAGAGAGCTATTCTCTTATATTGTGGTTGTCTCGCATATTTTGTTAGTCCATAAAAATGGCTGTTTCGTATCAAAATTGCTTAAATGACTTAACTCTCATTCCGTTTAATTGCCTTGAAACTTATCCATTGTCATTCCATTGAACTCATTTTTTATCTTTATTGCTTTTAAATCTTTGTAGAGATACTCATTAACTCTTCTAAATGTATTTTACTCCGATGTGTTTTGCCTTTCCTATACACGCTCCTCATTCTTGAGTTTATTTTTGGAAGAATCGTCCTGTTGGGTCTCAATAATTTTTGGTCTTTGCTTGTAATTTTTGATTTCATGCGACTTGCTGGAATCTGTGAGTTCGAGATGCTTTATATATATTCCTGTATGTGTCTATTTCTGTTCATTTGAGGTTTAAACTTCACCATGTTTCTTGCAGGTGATAAATATTCATATTCCTTCGTATGGTAAAATTCCCGCAGCCGATGTTTTCTAAATTTCTTCGAGTTTTTAATGTGATCTGTTGTGGCGAGTTTCAGAATTTCAGTAAATTTAATTCCCATATTCTAAAACTTTTATTTCTTTGTTTTGTATAGGATAACGATTTGCTAAATTTATTACATTCGAATTATTGGTCGAATATTTTCTTTAAATTTTTCATCATTATTTCTTTCCTTCTTTCTTTTTCTTCGCCTTTGTTCAGGACGCCTACTCACTCATAAATACTTTTCTGGGGTTTTTTTTAACCATTAGTAACTTTTTTTTTTACATTTTTAACGTGTTTCCTAGCAACTAACAATAGATTAACTCTGAGGTATTTAAAAATGATTACATCCCAAAGGTACACTGAATGAAAAGAAGGGGAACTATGAGTTATTAATTCAGAAGATAAGCTCGAACATTGTGGAATACCGAACCAATAGGCTGCAACTAAAAAACAAACACGAGAAATCCATGAAATACTAAATTACTATTCACTACAGGATCTCACGCGATATGTAAATGTTTTTGATATCATTCTCACCATATGTAAACCATAGCTGTAAATTGATCATGAAGATTTTAATTACTAAAGCCAAACACTTTGTTGATGCTAGTATCATGTTGTGCAGAATACCTTCGAAAATCTGTCAGAATAATGAAAATTTCTTGTGTTGCGCTTTTTTTAACCTTTTTTTTTTTTTCAAATATAGAGTTTGTAAATTTAAGTAGTGTTCGTTTCCCAAATAATCACGCGAAGCACTGGTTAAGAGAAAAATTCAACACACGTGTGCTTTCTGAAAGATAGATTGATATTGGCTTTTAATTTTAACTGACCAGTAGAATTTTCCACCAAATAAAAGTGTTAAATGATCGTTAATTCATTTTAAACACAGACTGCACATCTGGTTCCCTGTATAAGAGCTATTAACACTACAATTTGAAATCTAGCGCAATTTGTCAACCACCATTTATTCCACGAATACTCAGTCCGATAATTTTCATCCGCAGTTTTAATTGACACCAAAACCTTAACATTGTTGGAGTAAATTGATTCCTAACACTGACGAATCTTCAGGAATATCGAAAAGAATTTTTTTTTTTTTCCTTCGTTGCACAAACTTCATTTTGTTTAATTTTCGTACGTTTTCTTTATTCCATTCTCTTCGTGTGGCTGCAATCGTTTTGAGAGTCTTCGCATGGTTGGACAATTAACTAAAACGAATGGATTATCAGTTGAATCGCAGAGCCAAATCTACAAAAGATGTTCCATTTCATTTACTAGAGTTCTTCGGTTTCCGGATGTTTAGAAATTTGATGATAAATCAAAATTTTAACACTGTTCCTTATAAATCTTCTTGTCTTAGATATTATATTATGCAATTTTGATTGGCGAATAGCGTCATTTTAAATAATTCTAGTTTTGGAACCAAAGCTAATTGTTCCTAAAGTTTCTTCTAATCACGTAACTGTCCTCGTTCTCTTCACACATAATAAATTCAGAACTTAGAATGAAAGAAAACTACTCATTAATGGATTATTGCGAAATGGAAAGCGAAATTGATGCAATTTGAAGATGTAACATGTGGAGTATGATGGTATGTGCTCTATCCCAACCTAGCTGTTGGATATTCACCTCTAGGTGAACCACTAAGGTAGTTAGAAGGCAGAAAGGCTATTCACCATAATGCGATGTTTTATTGATACCGAATCGACAAAAATGCCAGTCAAATAGAGGAAACGGTGAAATCATAAATAACACCTTACAAAATCAATTTAACAGAGCCATTTATTTGGCAGCAGCTGAAGAAGAAAAAAACAAACCTACGGGAAATTTTATCGCTTTGCTTTTCATTAGGTATTCGTAATGGATACCGAAGTAACGCGAGTTCTGATATACAGTATTTGATATGTAATGGAAAGCATTCAGACATATATAACCAGAAAAGATCAATATTCTAATACTATATGTATATATGTATATACATGTATATGTATGTATGTATGTCCATGTGTATGTGTGTGTCCATTATATATATATATATATATATATATATATATATATATATATATATATATATATATATATATATATATGTATATATATATATATATATATATATATTCGTGTATATAATGTATACATACATACATACATACATACATACATACATACATATATTTACAAACAAAGATACTCTGTTCTTGAAATTCTAATGAAGATGTCTTGGATCTAGATTAGAAACCGATTCTTTCTCTATTGTCAAGAAGTTTTGAAATAAAACTAAATAATGACATACATACATACATGCAGCTATAGATATGCAAGTGTATACAATATCAGCATCATTTTCAATTCGTTCTATGCTCTGGAGCTCATTGATCAGCAAATTTATCCATGTGATATTGGCTTCTCTCGTAACAGTAATGAATGTTCAGCGCAATGTATTTTTCGGGCATCCTGTCACTCTTTGTCACTTTGGCGCGAACCATTTGAAGGTGATTGTGAATGTCAGTTTTCTACCTCGCAGACGTATGCGATTCACTACGTTTAATCTTCGTTCCCTGAAGAATTTGCTAAATGGCCATGTATATAAATATATATATAATAGGTAGTAGTTCTGTCTAGTCACGCATCGCGATATACCCATATGAGCTTATATATACTAAGCAGTTCGTTTGGTCGATGGTGCCACCAAATTATGACATCATTTGTTTACGTTTCAGGATGAAATATATTTGTCGTGCCATTTTTGTATCAGTGGGACGTCTTAGAATCCATCTATATCAAATATATATTATTAAATCTTTTAACACTTCTACTGTTAATATGATAACTTTTCTCTTCTTTTACTTGTCTCGGTTTTTGGAATGCACTACTGCTTGGACAACGCATCGAAAGGATACATTCTAACATATCAAGCGCAACATTTGTGCTGTTGTTGCTCTTTCTGATCTCTCAATTAGATTGATGCATATTCCGCAGTTGGGTCTACCGCAGTTTTTTTTACTGACGGCTTCAGTGTTTTTGTTGAGAGTATTTGAGCTTGTGTTATGAGATTTTTCATAGATTTGGGCTGTCTCTTGCTTTTTATAATGGTGTGTGTTTGGAGGATTAAGTTCATTTTGTGGTCCGTTTTTAGTAGGGGAATGTTTTGAAGTATGGTGTCGAAGGCTTCGTTGTTAAGAGGGTTGTATGTCGAAATGTAAGGTAGGGTTTTTAGTTGTAAGACATTCTTTAATTTGGGATGTCTGAGTTCGTGGATGCTCAGCTGGAAGGCTCGTTGAAAGCATGTGTCAATTAGTGTAGATGGGTAGTTCCTGGTGCTGAGAATATCCTTTAGCTCATGTAGTCGAGTGTCTCTGTTGGTTGTATATATATATATATATATATATATATATATATATATATATATATATATATATATATATATATATATATATATATATATATATATATATATATATATATATATATATATATATCACCTTCACCCAAACACACACAGACACATTCTTACGTATATCGACATACATACCTATATAGTAATATACGATAAAAGTTAAAACAAGACCTTAATTATGACACTCAGGAAAAAGGCATCAGTATAATTTATGAGATAGAGAATGATTGTGAAAGAAACACGAAGTTAGAAGAGATGAAAAACTAATAAACGCAAACGCAGAAACAAAATTAAAAATTTAAAGAAATAATCTTTTTTAATTAAAACACTAAACACTTCAAGAATAAACGTTGAAAAAAAAATGGATAAAATGATTGCCGTCAATTTCTTAAGGGAAATATAGAATTCCCAACCTTTCGGACAACGTCTTTCCTCGGGGAAAACTCTCCAGGAGACAAATTATTGAGAGACAGTAGAGTTTAATATTTACTAGGTTAGAAAATTTGCCTGCAAAGTCTTATTCTAAATTAGAGTACTTAAAAACTCTGCAGTCTTTCATTACTTTCTCTGTTGACAAGTTTTCCTTGAAGACGTCAGTCCAAATGTTGGGTTTCATTCCCACCAAGGCGCAACTTATTTTATTGATTATGCCTGGCCATGTGAGTGGTGCTGTATATATGTGTGTGTGAGTGTGCGTGTGTGTGAAAGAGAGTGTGTTTGTTAGGTACATACATGCATATATATGCATGTGTGTTAAATAATGAGGGTAGAAATTGATATTAATTAATATTATTTAAAACCAGTGGCTGGCATACTTAAAATATGTTCGAACATTATGGATTATATTACATAGATAAATAAGAGGAACAGCCACTAATTTGGATACCTAATATGCTAGAAGACGCCAAATCGCCTTACCAGGAAGAATATGTTCTCGAAAACTTTTAGCAAACACCAGAATGTATGTGAGCAAGACAAACGAAAAGAGACAAAATAGAGAAATTAACTCCATACTTTAAGATTTCGCTATCAACGATATCTAACGTGATCATCAGTAGCCCTTCATTTGTCTTGCTCGCATACATTCTGGCGTCTACTAAAATTTTTGAGAACATATTCTTCGTGGTAAGGCGATTTGGCGTCTTCTTCTAGCATATTAGGAACCTATATTAGTGCGTATTTCTTATATATGTATATATATATATGTATATATATATATGTATATATATATATGTATATATATATATATTGTCAATGTATCATATATCGTTACAAGTGCATACTCTAAAGCATAGAGAAACAAAGTATTTGTTTGGAGTTAAGTATTTCTTCGGCCATAGTGTGACAAATGGTCACGCAGCCTTAAATCGGTTTTAGAGTCTGACGAGTCGTCCATGGGGCTGTGCTCTTTACGGATACAAAACCTTAATCAAGCTATGACTAGAAATATGCTTAAATGCATGTATTATGTATGTTTGCATGCATGTATCTATGTACGTATGTGTGTATTTCTATCATATATCAGCATACACATACTAGTACAAACAGATCCTCATCCATGAGACAGAACAAGTTATCTTTTCTCGTTTTGTTCTTTTTGTTTCATAATTGAATGGCATGTTACAGTTTTTTTTTCTTCAGTTGTTTATCATATGTAATTCTCAGTTGACAAGAAATGATTTCATACTTCTCTCCATATGCATACATAGACATGCATATATACGAACATAAATGCATACAACGATATATATATATATATAAATATGTGTGTATGTGTGTGCGTATGTGTGTATATGTGTGTGTGTATATATATATGTACATATATGTATTTATATATATATATATATATATATATATATATATATATATATATATATATATATATATATATATATACACTATATATAAAACAGAGATGTGTGTGTAATCGCTTTTCACATGAAATCGACTTCACCAAATGCTGCCATACTTGTGATGCGTGAATAATTTGACCTCGGATAAATCTTAGGCTCTTCATTTGATTTTTTTAATTAAAAATAAATAATATTGCTTTATATTTAAGATTCACTTCTTTAAAAAGGTTCCTCAAGGTCAACTTCCGGTATTGACGTAACAACGGCAAAAATGCTTCACTCTCTATTTTGTGTGTGAGTGTGTGTGTGTGAGTGTGTATGAGAGAGAGAGAGAGACAGAGAGTAAATACTACATACACACCGCTCTCTCACTCTGTCTCACACTCATACACACGCGCACACACACACCTTGACTCACTCACACTCTGTCTCTTACAAACACACACATACATAAATGTATACAAACATATTTACAACGACACACGTGCTTATGCGCGCGCGTGCGTGTTTGTAAGACACAGAGTGTGAGTGAGTCAAGGGCTGTGTTGTCATATGCATACATCCAAAGATGTATGTATATTTATGCATGTACGTATACATAACAACAAACCTCTCTCTCTCACTCACACTCTGTCTCTTACAAACACACACATACATAAATGTATACAAACATATTTACAAAGACACACGTGTGTATGCACGCGCGCGTGCTGCGGTATTGACGTAACAATGGCAAAAAGCTTCACTCTCTATTTTGTGTGTGACTGTGTGTCTTTGTGTGTATTAGAGAGAGAGAGAGTAAATAATACATACACACCGCTCTCTCACTCTGTCTCACACACATACACACGCACACACACACCGCTTGACTCACTCACACTCTGTCTCTTACAAACAACCACATACATAAATGTATACAAACATATTTACAAAGACACACGTGTGTATGCGCGCGCGTGAGTGTTTGTATGATACATAGTGTGAGTGAGTCAAGGGCTGTGTTGTCATATGCTTACATCCAAAGAGGTATGTATATTTATGCATGTACGTATACATGACAACAAACCTCTCTCTCTCACTCACACTCTGTCTCTTACAAACACACACATACATAAATGTATACAAACATATTTACAAAGACACATGTGTGTATGCGTGCGTGCGTGCGTGGAGGGTTCCACAATCGCCATTTATTTCAATTACTCTTGTGAAGATATTCACGTAAATAATCTTCTTCATTTAATCCCCATTTTAATGTTCGTAAACGTTTCCAAGTACCAATGAAGCTTTTTGGCACATCTTCAATTTTCCCCATTCATGAGAGGCGCCCAGCCATCATTCATCTGAGAGTCCATCTATAGAATGTCCTCTCAAATTTCTATACAGCATATTTTGCCTTTTTTTCTTCAAGTATATAAGCAACAATTTCATTCCCAAGCAACGCCGGGTGCCTCTGCTAGTATATATATATATATATATATATATATATATATATATATATATACACACACATATTTATATTTATGTATCATATACGTGTATATGAGAATATAAATACCTGAATACATTATACATATGTATATATATTTATATATATATATATATATATATATATATATATATATATATATATATATATATATATATATATATATATATATATATATATATATATATATATATATATGTATATATATATATATATATGTATGTATATATATGTACATATATATACACACATTTTCATATTGCATTCTAGCATCACTATTTATATTATACTATTTTCTCTATATTATATGTATCTTGTATTTTCTGTGACTACATTACCTCGTGATCACTATATTATTCGATTATTCCACATAAACTAACTCGTATGTAAATCAAAATTATTTTGTATTATATCGTAAACAAAGCAATCGGCTTTATTTTTCTACGGAAATCGATTGTAAAATAGCATTTCTGCTATAATTGCCACAGCAAATGGCTTTAACAAAATATATACCAGTGATTTGTTTCTAAGAGCACGCACAATGTATATATTTTTCATTAGTTTTATACATTTCTTCATCAGATGTTTGCTAAGAATTGTACCACGTGGTTGTTTATTGATGATTGTAAATCAGAAATGAGGTTTCGATAATTTAATTAGTATTTTCCATACAGATATTCCGTGCGCAGGACGAACAAGAGAAAAATCTGCCAAATAAAAAGCAATTTGCAATTTTCTATTTATTAACACCTTGCGCTTCGAAAAATGGTCTTCCGTGATTTGTGGCGTGAGATGATGCGTTACGTGCGCGTGCGTATACCTGTCAATATATGGTAAGATGTGAATGCGAAATTATATATATATATGATTATATATATATATATATATATATATATATATATATATATATATATATATATACACTCACACGCACACACGCACACACACACACATATATATATATATATATATATATATATATATATATATATATATATATATACACTCACACGCACACACACACATATATATATATATATATATATATATATATATATAAATATATATATTACATATGTACATTGCTTATGCATACATGTATGTATGTATGTATATCATTGTAAGGGTGGCTGTTAGATAAGAAGTTTGATTCCCAACAATGTGGTTTCAAGTTCAGTCCTCCTGCGCAGCACCTTAGGCATGTGTCTTTTTCCATACACTTTAGGTTAATAAAAGACTTCTGAGTGGATTTGGTAGATGGAAGCTGAAATAAGAGAATAGCATAGAAATATCTGCGTTTGTTTATGAGTGTGTGTACATGTTTGTGTATGTGTTTATGCTTGTACTTATTCTGTGTGTGTACGTCCCCGTAATAGCGGTTCGGAAAAAGGGAATGATTAAATATCAGGTTTAAAAAGATATGTTCCGGTGTGAATGGTCGCAGTCTAATGGCTAAAGAAAAATAAAAGATAAAAAATAAAAGATATACAGACGGTTGGCCTGAAGGATCCTTAGAACTTTCCGAACCAGAGAACAAGAAAATATAGTGCTCCTCAGCCTACTGCCCCCAAATATGGTTACCAGAGTGTAAAATTAACGATGGACCTCGAAATAATCTACAGAATCTACACATAGAAAGTTGTCTCAATGCGACATGGTAGGAACAGGGAGTGACTCTATTGCATTGAACATATGCAATGATCTACACGTGGGAAATCCTAGAGGAACTTTTACCAAAGTTTGGCGTTGAGATTTATACAACAAGCAGAAAGGGGACACAATTTGAACAGTTCCAAAAATGCCAACATTACCATGTGGGCTTAAAGGACCCGCGGCTGATTCTTCATAAAGCGACCTACGTGGTTCGGATGTTGGTGTTTTCATAAATCTAGTTCTCCTCCTACCAACAACTCCGAAAGAACCTAACCTGCGGTAAGAAACACAAGTAATAACAACAATATCGAATTCGCTCATTCGCAAAATGCTACATATCAGAGGAGGTTTAAATCAGTGAAAGTGTAGCAAATTGTAGCTGTAGCTCTCAAGCTGAGAGTAGGTGAGACTACATATATGTGCGTTTGTGTGTGTGTTAATATTAATCTGAATATTAATCTGAATATATATCTGTAGATTAGATTTTTTAAAAAGTGTATCCTTCCATACTAATAGGAAAAATATATGCGCAAATTTACATACATACATATATATATATATATACATATATATATATATATACATGTGTATGCGTGTGTGTGTTTGTGTGTACGTATGTATCTATTTGTGCGTGTGCATGTCTGGCTGTTTCTTTTACTCTTTGACTTGTTTCAGTCATTTGACTGTGGCCATGCTGGAGCACAGCGCCTTTAGTCGAGCAGATCTGCTAGTACTTATTCTATCGGTCTCTTTTGCCGGGGACGTAAACACACCACCATCGATTGTCAAGCGATGTTGTGGGCGGCGGGGGGGGGGGGGTGCAAACACAGACACACAAACATATACACACAAACATATACACACATACATATACATATATACGACGAGTTTCTTTCAGTTTCCGTCTACCAAATCCATTCACATGGCTTTGGTCGGCCCGATGTTATAGTAGAAGACACTTGCCCAAGGTACCACGCAGTGGGGCTGAAGCCGAATCCATGTTGTTCGTAAGCAAGCTACTTACCACACACACACACACACACACAAACACACACACAAACACACACACAAACACACACACACAAACACACACACAAACACACACACACAAACACACACACAAACACACACACACAAACACACACACAAACACACACACAAACACACACACACAAACACACACACAAACACACACACAAACACACACACATATATATATATACATACATATTTATATACATGCATATATATATATATATATATATATAATTAAGCTTCAGTTGAATTAAGTGCTTAAGTTGAAGCACCAAGTCAGCCCGGTATTAACCGAACACCTCCAAAATATGTGTGTCTCATTATTCAGTTATATTTCAAGGTTTCTTTCCAATAAGGAGAGTGTCGGTTTCTAACATAGATCCAAAGCTCCCTTATTAGAATTTCAAAATCAACAATCAACAACAGCGTATTTTTCTATGAATGCACGTATGTCTGTATGTATGTATGTAAGTATGTATGATGGATCTAGTTATCTCTCTACGTATATGTCGACAGATGAAGTGTTCCATAGATAATCTATAACTATATACCCATATATAGGTCCTCGTAAGAAACGTACTTATGACTCTAAACCTCATTATGTAAAAGACAAGGAAGGAAACCCATAAAAACTTCTTGCGATTTCATAGTTTGTTGGCTTTTAGGAATTGTGTGTATCTGTGTCATAGTGGTTCAAATAAATTATAGGTATTAACAAAGATATTCTAAAGGAAAGTTTTTATATATGGAATGAGAACATTTTCGACAATGCTGTGTATGTCACGCATACACATATATACGAAATTGCACGCAAAGACTAAGTGAATGCTATTTACTCTTATTTTGGAACTTAGAAGGATATATTAATATATATAATTCTTCGAAACGCCGGAGTTTTAATGGTGGCAGCTGATGAAGGGGATATTTCTATGTGGCCTGCTTGTTTGTTGCACCTTGTTTACCATTTTTGTCCTTGTTCTTTTGCCACGTCATGTACCCAGTTATGTATCTATATGTACATGTGGATGAACGTATATACATACATGTACATATATATGCATATACTCATATATTGTTTATATATATATATATATATATATATATATATATATATATATATATATATATATATATATATATATATATATACATATATATGCATACATACGTATATGTATATAGATATATACTTATATGTATATATATATATATATATATATATATATATATATATATATATATATATATATATATATGCATATATATATATGTGTGTGCGTGTGTGTGTGTGTGCGCGCCTGTGCGCGTGTATGCAACTAAGTACGCATAACGAAGTTGAGATAATCACTTTTTGCGCATAACTAGAAAGTCGTTTTATTAGCATTCTTCACACCTTCAATATCGGGCGTAAAATCTCATGTACGCACCAATACACAGCAACGAATTTATGTTTGTTTTATTATATCTTGATGTTAGTGATATTATAATTCTTTTCTAAATCTGTTTATGGAATAATGCTGCCTCTTTTTATCTCTCTCTTTTAATTTCTACTTCTATATCTTATTTCCTACACATAAACACACACACACACGCATATACCTACACATACATATATAAATAGTTTAATATTTCTGAGAGATTTTACTACCGTCTGGTCTTGTGTATTGCAATTGAACCCTGTTATTTTTATTTGCCCACCTGTATATTGTATTCGTCAGCGACCCGTATATTGCTCCCATACGCCCATGGTGGCTTACATAATCTTAAGCTCACCTACAGATATATAAACATGCTCTCAGACCCCCACCCTACCCTCCATTCCGCCTCACAAACACATCATATACCATTTTCACATGCAAACATGGACTTGTGCACTTCAGTTCGGCCGGGCCACTTTTTTCCTCCCTTCAATCGGCCTATTCCGGTCATTTCATCATGCGAAACCTTAAATCTCTCTCTCTCTCTCTCTCTCTCACACACACACACACACACACACACACTCTCTCTCTCTCTCTCTCTCTCTCACACACACACTCTCTCTCTCTCTCTCTCTCTCTCTCTCTCACACACACACACACACACTCTCTCTCTCTCTCGCTCTCTCCATTTTGGGGTCTCACCACTTTCCTCTCAAAGAGCATAGGCTCGAAACGTCAAACACTTGTCCATTACTCCCGAGCGTCAAGCTGATACTGATACATCCGATTGTTGTTGTCTCACCGTCTTTGTCTTTTGTTTTCTGTACGTTTGGGCCATATACATATAAATGGGTGTGTGTGTGCGTGCGTGTGTGTCTGCGTGTGTGTATGTATGCGAGTATGTATATATGTATGGATAATCCAAATAATAAGACGAAGAAATTCTTTAACACTTGTGTTTTTTTAAAGCTTATATCGGGAGGAAACACAATATGAATAAAAGTGTGGTTATGGGATGAGAAAGAAGGCTAGAGATTATGTGTTGGTGGAGGTGGGGAGAAATACAGAAGCATACGAAGAAGAAGATCTCTATCATCCTTACTAATCCCATAACCACACATTTGTTCTGTGTTTCCTCCCGATATAAGCTCTTAACCACTAGAGCGCGGGCTACTAACCCCAATATTCCGAGTTCGATTCCAAGCAGTGACCTGAACAATAATGATGATAATAATAATAATTATAATAATAATAATAATAATAATAATAACAGCATCGAAGAATACCTTAGGAATTAGAACCCAGGTTCTAAATTTCCCCAAGCCACCTGAAGAAGGCCGGGTGGTATATCAGCTGAAACGCTGTGTTAACAATAAACAAGATGAGGACAAATATCCGTCGAATGTAAATAATGTAAAGAATGTATATATATTCATCACTTTTCTTTGAGCAGTCTTTTTGTGTTATCTTAGTTTTAAAAAAAAACTGAAAATAAAATATAAAAAGAAAATTTAATTCTGCATTCATGAATAAATGCTGTTCGTACCAATTTAGACATATTCTGTTATTGGCACAGTTTAGGAAGAAGGACAGCTTTACACCACGTAAAAGTTTTTTTCATTTTCGACTTCGAACATTTTTCCTTTCTACGAATTTTTATTCTACTGACTCTATCACATACTAGCTCTATCGCATACATTTAATCTTGGTTTTTCATTCCATCTAATTTTAAAATCCTTCAATTATGAGATAATGTGCATTTTTTAATATGCGTTATAAAATGCTGATATTACAAACGTGTCCATTGTTTTTTCCCCATAATTTCAAATTAATTTTTGTCATCGATATTTTAAAAGTTAAATAAAACTTCACACGTACGCATAGCCAAATTGATGACTGTTTTCAAATCACATACGCATCTTGGCGTATGCGAAATCTTGTTTAACTAAACTTCGATCCCAAACATTAATTTTCTCTATTTAGAATAAAACAAATGACCTTCGAAATGTCCATATTTAAAACGTAGATTTAAAACGATGCAAACAAATCTAAATTTTAAGGATTTTCGGAGGGATTTAATCACTTTTTGTTTCTTTCTTTCTTTATTTATTTTTTTGGGTTTTTTTCGTAAAATTGTTAGTTGAATAAAAAATGAAAAGAATTTTGAAAAAGACCAAAAAATCAAAATTACGGTGGGAATAAATGATGTGCATCTATCTGAACTGTGACACTTTAAAGATTTCACTCTTTAGATTGTAGCCATACCGGGAAACTGACTTGACGGTGTTTGAACCTCACCATATTTTCTCAATGTTATTTATCGAAGTTGCAGGACACAAATAAACGCGGATACGAATGTAAACACAGAGTATATTACGTTCATGTGTTGCAGGTCTCAAGCGTCAGCACTGATTACCCTGTGACCCTTACGTTAAGCAAGTTGGACCCATGTTCTAAACGATATGCGTTTCGTTATATCTATTAATGAAACTCGAGTCGAGGGCTAAACTCTTTGCTTTAGTTTCATCCGTTTCAATAAAGCAACTATCTATCTATCTATCTATCTATCTATCTATCTATCTATCTATCTATCTATCTATTTATCTATCTGTCTGTCTGTCTATATATATATACACACATATATAAATTGTCAATCCAAAAAATAACAACAAAAATACAAAGGATTCTGCGGTACACGTGTTTCAAGCTTTATATCAGTGTATAATTTACAATACAAAGCTATCTTCAGCCGCAAAAGTACTTCTCTCCCAGGAAATTATATCACATCGGCGTTAAAGGAGGAAGAAAGGTGTGATATAAGAGGTGAAGATCCTTTCAGTATTTTGTATAGTACTATACCTCGTATAATTCACTACACACTTAATCGTGGCAAGGTATGGACGGTTTTCGGAGGACCGAAGAAATTATGTGTAAATGGAGAATTATACGAGGTATAGTACTATACAAAATGCCGAAAGGATCTTCACCTCTTATATCACGCCTTTCTTCCTCCTTTAACGCCGATGTGATGTAATTTCCTGGGAGAGAAATTCTTTTGCGGCTGAAGATAGCTTTGTATTGTAAATTATACACTGATATAAAGCTTGAAACACGTGTACCGCAGAATCCTTTGTGTTTTTGCTGTTATTTTTTTGGATTTACAATTTATTCTTTCACCTCAACCACGAGCTGGCATACACAGGTGCTTACAATTGTCAAGTATTACCTCTAAATTTTACTTCACCTACACACACACACATATATATATATATATATATATATATATATATATATATATATATGTGTGTGTGTGTGTGTGTGTGTGTGTGTGTGTGTGTGTGTGTGTGGGTGTGTGTGTGTGTGTGTGTGTGTGTGTGTGTGTGTGTGTATGTATAACTCAGATAACTTAGATAATTTAGATTGGTTTCGGCCATTACTGGCCCAGGCCATGACTAACTCATAGCACCTCCTGGACAAGTCTTTCAGCTAATTATTTCGGGACACCGTGGAACACTCAATCAGACAGTTGTTAGGAAGTTGTCCATGTACCGTTTGAAAGTTGTGCGGTCTTTTTCTAGTTAAATTTATTTCGGGACAACACTGAAAGGAGCAGAACAATTTGCAGTGAATAAATTGTGCCGCAATGTTCTTATGTGATGTGATCTCGACATTTCTAGGCGACGTATTGCACGGGCTTAGTCTTGGGTGAATTATAAACATAATACCGATATTGTTTGGGTAATATTAGTGAAATATTTTGCGCATGGTGGAAATAATGTATCGCTCACGGTAGCGTTGCAGAGAATAGAGCTTCAGTTGTTCAAGTCGAGCAAAATATTTAAGTCCCATCACGCCATTTATATTTCTGGTGAGTGATCGTTGGGGGCGCTTCGATCCGCATTATGTCTTGTGTTTTAGTGGGGGGACCACAATGGGTAGCACTATACGAGATAGGGCCTAGCGAATTAGGAGAAGAGAAGGATGATGATTTTATGATCCCTAGATTGAAATGTTGAGGATCCAGGGGCACATTCTGCGGACAACATTGACTTTTGCTGATGAGCACACTCCAGCTAAGGTTGCTGTCTCTGATATATCTATATATCTATATATATATGTGTGTGTGTGTGTGTGTGTGTGTGTGCGTGCGTGTGTGTGTGGTTCTGTGTGTGTATGTGTGTGCGTACGTGTGTGTATATGTATGCATAGAGAGATAGGTAGATAGATAGAAAATATATAGAGACGTGGAGAGATACACGCGCACGCGCATAATGTATATTCGCAAGCCTATATATATCTATATATATTTGTCTGTGTCTGTGTATGAGTGTGCGTGTTTGCGTGTCTGTCTGTCTTCTGTGTGCGTGTGTTTGTTTTGTGTGTGTCTGCATGTGTGTACATATGTATGCATTGTCACACACAAATATACATTTATTCAGATATCTTCATTAACAATTATGGAAATTTTCCCAAATAATCTGCGTTTATTCACCGTAAAAATATAAGTGTGACACTCTATACGCACTCGCACACACACTCACCACTGCGCGCGGGGACCTTCTCACAAAGTGAGTATGTCTTGTGTGTGTGTGTATACGGATGTATATGTATATATGTAGATGTGTATATATATATATATAAGTTTATATATGTATATGCATGTATATATGTATGTATATGTATATGTGTATGTATATGCATATATATATATAGGTATGTATATGTAAATATATGAATATATTATATATATATATATATATATATATAAAATGTATGTTTATATAGGTATGTATATGCATGTATATATGTATGCATGCATGTATGTATGTATGTATGTGTATGTATGCATCTGTGTTTGTATGTTTGTGTGTATGCGTGTGTCTGTGTGTGTATGTGTGTGTCTCTGTGTGTGTTAACATAGATAATTCGATTTCTTCGAGATATTCATGGGACATTGAGTTGTGTAAATGTCGAATATCATTTTAGGTTAACTCCTTCGACAACAAGACTTCGATCGTGTCTAGCGATTCTCACATCATTAAACAGTTACCATCTTTCATTTGAATTGTATCACATTGATGAAAATACGAAAGTCAGTTTATTGAAGCGATAGCGAATGTTTGAATTTCTGGTTGGGTTCCAAGTTGTTTTTCCTTACAAAATTTATAGATATTTCGCCTCATTAGAATGGATAAAAAAAAATTAATGATCTAACAAGAGTTAAGAGTAGAGAGGTATATATTTGTATGCATTAATATATGAATATAAATACATTCAACTTTTTTGTCAAACGGTGCACGTATGTACACTCAGGCATAGATCCATATAACGCGATAACTCAGTGTCATACACGTAAAGACACACACATGCTGACACGCTGATATACATATGAATACACACACACACACAAAAAAAAAACACATGTGCATATATATATATATATATATATATATATATATATATATATATATATATATATATATACATATATATATATATATATATATATATATATATATATATATATATATATATATATGTATGTGTGTGTGTGTGTGTGTGTGTGTGTGTGAAGGCGCATGGCTCAATGGTTAGAGCGTTGAGCTTAAGATCGTGAGATTGTGAGTTCGAATCCTGGACTTTATTAGACATCACTGCAATCTTCCTATGTTCCCAGCTATTTCATCTAGAACCAGGACCATGTACTGCAATCACTTTGGATTCAAGGTTCCATGGGTATTTAATACCTTTCTAAAACATCTAAAGGATCGTCATAGAGGAGGGGTAGATGTTTTCAATAAAGAACTTGACATCCTTTGTCGAACTGTCTCTTTAGCCAAAAGCGAACCATAGTCATTGAAAATGTGATTACACTGGCGGTGCTTCAGTATCTCCTCAGCTTGTAGGCTGAAACGTATAAAGGAATAAAAGAATATATTATATGCATATATATATATATATATATATATATATATATATATATATATATATATATATATATATAAATATATATATATTGTAATTCTTTACGTGTGTTTGTGTGTGTTTGCGTGTGTGTGTGTGTGTGTGTGTACATTCCACATTAAACTGAAACGTAAACGCGTAATATTCATTTCAAACGTTGTCACAATGTCAGCAATTTCGGAGCGAGTCGACAACATCGATCACAGTGCTGAGCTGGTATTTAACTTTATCAAACCTGAAAGTATTGAAAAGCAAAGCCGACCTCTTTCAAATTTCAACTCAGAACGCACAGCAAAAAAGAAATGCTACGTAGCGATTCTCCCAGCTCACCGTCTTATGGAAACATATAACATTAATTAACACATGTTTATATCAAATATCTAAAATATTTATTAGGCTAGCGTGAGTAGTTAATGTGAAAGTGAAACATTTCTACGCAGACATACAAATAATATTAGTCAATGAATAACATTTTTGAAGCTTTCACAATTACAACGAAGAAGACGCACGAGTTTCTCTCATATAATCAAATTAAGATAATCAAATATGTTAGCTAAAGTCATTGTATCTATTGAGATGCTATAAGAGGACACTCATGTAATTTATGTATGCATATGCATACGTAAGTTGTCAGATGCAGATGAGATACTAATGGAAACTTTTACATAAATGACGCTTATATCTTTTTTGTTTTGTCTTTTTATCAAGGAACAGGAATTGAATTTCGACACTAACTAACAAATGTAAATTGAATGATCGAAAATTATACAGTAAGTTAGATAAAAGAAAGATATTTTTTACTATTGTCATAATCATTACCCGATCGTTATTCATTACTTAAGGCAGTGGTTCGTAACATTTACACAGTGGTTCCTATCAATGGTTCCCAAATCTTTCATTAAAATGAGTTTTCCCACGGACCACTTTTAATATGCTTATGCATATATATATATATATATATATATATATATATATATATATATACAGAGAGAGAGAGAGAGAGAGAGAGTTTCACGTTTCCGATCATCGGACAGTTTTGTTAGAAAACTGTCCGATGAACGGGAACGTGAAACTCTGAGTAACAGCATTTTTTTTTATTTCTGCTGCTTTTAAGTAAAGCATATTACTCCACCTCTGGTATTTGAGTACTCTTTTTTCCACCTTGTTGCATATTTATGTGCTTACTCCGGTTTTTAAAGGCCAACCCACGAATAAGATCAATTTCAAAGGGAATGAAAAATAAAAACATTTCACTAGTTACCCTTATACTAGAGATTCAACATCAATGTGCAAATAAAATAATTTGCCATCCACTTTTGTGTATAAAAACATACACTAATTTATATGAAACATATGTTTCTGATGACTTAATTACGCATGCTCGCCACCGGTAGAATATTTATCTGAATTTTTTATTCTTATAATATTCATAGTCTATATATATGTATATATATGAAATTTTGAATTTAGTTCAGGACCTCCAGGACTACCTATGCGGACGATCAGAGTTCCGCGTACCCCAGGTTGGGAATTATTGGCTTAAAGATTTATACAGTGAACAGACTGTAGAACTTACAAATGATGACAAATTTACAAAAGAACGGACTCGTACTGACGTAATGTATTAACATAAAATACACATACACACACGCATGCATACACACGCATAATCCTTTTCACTATGGGCACACGTCCTGGAATTTGTGGGAAGGGGGGGTTGTCGATTATATCGATCCCAGAGCGTAACTGGTACTTGATTTATCGACCCCGAAATGATGAAAGGCAAATTCGACATCGGCAGAATTTGAACTCAGAACGTAGCGGCAGACGAAATACCACTAAACATTTCGCCTGGCGTGCTAACGAATCTGACGGTTAGGCGCCTTACATACACGAACATAATGAACATTGCGTTTAACTACAGGACACAAAAGGTTGGCTTCCCGGTTTCTATGGCGTATACGTGATTAAGATACCATTTCCCTTGAATATCAGCACTTTTTGAAGGGAAGGGACAAGTCGCTTGACTGGCGCCTTATAATCGAACCGCGAGGGAAAGATGACCTCGGCGAAAATTGAACTCAGAACGAAAAGATTCGGTAGAGATACCGTTCTGCATTTTGTTTGGTGTGGTAAATATTCTAAACGTTCGCTGCTTTAATAATATACAAAGGGTAATATAAAAATGCGCTAACATTTACAAAAATAATTAATATTTTTTCATATTTATTTCATTATTGCCAACAGGGGACTAATCATTCTTTATATTAACTGGAATGTTAATTATAACATGAACACAAGAGAATGATATATATTGAACTGTTTCAATAGGATAGAATGCATCAAGTTGTTTATTCTGTCGATCTGAGTTCTAATCTTATCCGGGGCTTATTTGCAATTCATTCTTAGTTGGGGGGGGGGGGTCAATAAAGTATCTGCTTAGAACTGTGGAGGGCTGCAATCGGAAATCCACTACTTTCAAGAACAAACGTTGCAAAGCGTTTAGAGTGGAGTAGTAACCTATAACTGTATCTATCAACCTGTCAGTCTATCTATCTATCTATCCATCCATCTATCTATCTGTCTGTCTGTCTGTCTCTGTTGATCTCTCTCTCTCTCTCTCTCCCTTTCTTTCTCTCTCTATCTATGTAGCTGTTCCTGTTTTCAGTCATATGTTACCACGTTTGCAGTTGTGATCAACACCGTAAGTCTTGTGCAGATGCAGGGTATTACTATTTCGTACATTTTTACAGCGCACAACCGTTAGCTATATTTTTGTATAAATTGTGCACATATATAGCTTCGTTTTGTATTCGCCTGTATTATTTTTTAAAATTCCCAAGGCAACTGATATTATCAAAATTGCTTCTGTATCCAATTACGAATAATCTTGATACTCCATGCGGTGTGGTGTATCCTATTTCATGGTCACTATGACATATACGGAAACACCGCCTTATGTACTTTTATATGACTTCTTTCCTAACTCAATTTCGCAACTCTGCCATATTTTCCAGTGTATAGAATTTACAATTTTGTCAAGTTTGTTAATGTTAAGCCCGAGCTTCCATAGGCAATGATTTTTTTTTTCTTTACAATATCTGCATGATCTGCAGTTGACTAAGCGCAGTTTCATTTCTTAGGTGAATAGTTTCTGGCAAAAAAGGCCTTCATTCCTTTGCTACAATAATAACCCTTTTGGTCTCAGCTTTTTTTTTATCCGTTTTATAGTTATATTTGTTTTCCTTTAAAATTAAAAATTTTAAATACTTTCCTACTTCCAGGGAGCAATTATCTAACATTTATTCATTGCAATTTATAAATTTCATGACGCAATGTGCGGTGAATTCAAAATGGTGCACGTATTATTTTTATTACGTATTTTTTCTTATTTAGTTATTCATTTTCTTTTTACTCTGAACAGAAAAAAAAAAGGAAACATTACAAAGTGGGCAGAACTTAAAAGTCTCCATGTATATTCTTCTGCCAGAAAATGTGCAAACATTGATAGTGATCATTTGCTGAAATACCTCACTATTTACTGAACAACTAAGTTCATCAGAGGTTTTACTCAATAAAAGAAGGGCCAGTTTTCGTGTTTACAGTAGGTGGTGATTGAACCGACAACAAAATGAGTAAACATTTAGCATTCAGCCAATCCACAGTTCTAAGCAGGTACTTTATTGACCCCCTCCCCCATGCTTGTGCTACGGAATTTGCAGATGTCGAAGAGGTGAAGACAAAAAAGACGGACACGTTTATAATTTTTTTCCTCGAATGGATCTGAATTTAGTTTCGTCAATGTACTGGTGACGTCTCGTTTTCCTGATGGTCAAGTTTCTCGTTCTGTCTGGTTGGATTCCCTGTGGGGAAGGTCATCAGCCGTTCCAGTTGCTTCATTCTCTTAAAGGATCATTTTGTTGTATTTGTTCGGTTTTGATCGGAGGCAAAATTTATTGGTCTAGAGTTTTCTAGGAGTCATATGTCATATGTCCTTTTCTCCGATTTGCATGGCATAAAAGCGAACGAGATCACAGCATTCCCACTGAACAGGGTGCCGGTCAGTTGCCGGCTCCAATCTCAGCCGTTTTCAGGGGAGGAGACAAATCGATTACATTGATGTCCGTACTTATGTGTTTCTCAAATCTAGCGATCCCGAATGGATTACAGTGAAATTTGACCTCGTCGGAAAATCTAGAAAAAACACCGCTAAGCATTTCGTCAGAATGGTTAACGGTTCTACCAGTCTTTTCCTTCATATATCACTAATAATATATTGATAAGTTAGTACTATGCAGACTATATCGGTGCTGCATATTATTAGCTCAGCTAAACTTACAGATAATAATACAAAGAAATGTATGCTATCGCATATCGCTTACCAAAAAGTTACAACTATAGACGTATTCATATAGTGGTTAGTAAATAATTTAAGCATAATAGACTCCTT